>NC_092646.1:42266576-42431254 GCF_039555335.1 Amphiura filiformis
TACCAATTGCAGAAGAATATTTTCCAAATTACAGCTCCTTGGCACAGGAACATCTGGAATAAAGCTATCTAAAAATATGTGAAACTGACACAAAAAGTGTAGACACATTTCATACCATGGGCCAGGGGCGGATTTAGAGGGGGCGCACCCGGTGTACGCCCCCTCTTATTTTTGCAAAACAGCGCCTGGCTTTATGTATTTTTGCAGAGCGGCGCCTGACTTTGTGTGGGCCCTGAGCCGCCGTGGCAGCTGCGGTGGCTCGGCGCCCCCCCCTATTGAAAATTCCTGGATCCGCCCCTGTGGGCTTAAAAGTCTCTGACATAATGCACACAAATGGCAGGTAATTGTTGTTTATCTGTTTAGTGCCTCACCCACAACTAAGCCAATTTCGAATAACAATATATTTATAAATGAGAAAAAAAGAAGAAAAACCAAAAATAAATAATTGCTGCGACTTGTGTTCACCTCCCCACACAATCAAGCGCTAATAACAAAATTGCGTTCAGCTGTAAGAAATTTCAGCACTTAAGTTTTCAATCTCTTCTCATGTTCACAATAACTTATTTTTATTCTCACCTGAAGCGGATTCTGAGAGTCGAACAAAGAAAACGAAAATGAGGAAAATATATAAATAAATAAATATCTGGCTAATAGTCACCTATAGAAACCTTCAAAAGCAATTATTTTATTTCATTTTTCAATTGATTTTGACTTGAATAACAAGATAATTGGGAAAAATGTTAGGATAGATTGGAAGCAAATGTGTAATAAGAGGTGAAGGTGGAAAATGAGAAAGGAGAGGAAAAGATAATCGAGAAAAGAGAAAAAGAGAATATTTATAAGTTCAGAGAATGATAGAGAAAGAGGGAAAGAAAGAAAGGAGAAAGAAGGAATGAGAAAGTGAGGGAGTAAGAAAGTGAGAGAGAATGTTAAAGACATTAGGAGAGTATGTGCAGGGGTATAGATGGTGAGGACAGGAAAATATGAAGAGAGAAAAGATACAAATGGCAATGAAAAAGAAAGAAAGAAGGGGGAGAGAGTGAGATATAGGATAAGAGAAATTTAGGGAGGGAGGGAGGGAGGGATAGAGGTAGGGAGGAAGGAATGAGTTAGGGAGAGAGGAGGAAGGGAAGGAGTGAGGGAAAGAAGGAATGAGGGAGGAGGGAGGGAGAGAGGGGGGAGAAGGGAAGGAGGGAGGGAAAGAAGGAATGAGGGAAGGGAGAGGGGGAGAAGGGAAGGAAGGAGGGAGGGAGAGACAGGGGGAAGAAAGGAGGGAGGGAAGGAGGGAGACAGAAAGGGAATGAGTGAAGGAAGGAGTTAAGGAGAGAGGAGGTAGGTAAGGGGGAAGGAGGGAGGGAAGAAAAGGGGGGGGGAGAATGAGGAAGGGAAAGAAGGAGGGAAGGAGTTAGCAAGAGAGAGGGGGATTGAGATAGGGAGGTGAGAGAGAGGGAGAGAGAAAGAGATTAAACATGTATAAGATGATAAAGCAATTTAGAAACAACCTTACAGCTATTCATCAACACCTGAAACCTGTAGAAATCACAGACAATCACACACCACTAACATTTCACTCACAATACATGAAATAAACAAAAAAGCATAAAAATATACATAAAGCTAGGAAATAAATAGAACGCAAAAAATAGATGAAATCCAATAAAGGGATAAGAAGTCCTTGCCATGGTACTGGCTAAATATATCCGTCTCACCTTGCACAATAACATCAAATATCACAGTCATTATTTTTAGCATTATACTTGTATTTAAAGAATTTGGTATTTCACTCTCGGAATTAAATTTAGCCAAATAGCCAAATAGCATGTATTTTGACATATAAAAGACTAAATACATTTATTTTCGGCAGACTGCAAGCAAAAACTGACAATTAAAGACTTTGGCATTTTCACTCGCAAACTAACAAATCGAAATAAAAACTAAGAAATAGATCAAAAGCGAAGGGTGATCACTAAATATTTGCCTAAAAAAGTAAAGAAAACTATAAAAAGCCAAACTGTGGTGACTAAATATTCTCCTCTCACCTTAAGCAAAACATCAAATGTCACAGTCATCAAGCAGAACTTTATTTTTAGCAATTTATTGACAATTAAGACTTAGGAAATTAACCGGAAACTCGCAAAGTGGAATAAACCCCAGAAATAAAGAAAAAGCAAAGAAACAGATAAAAAGCCAAAACTGTGATGATTAAATATGCGCCTCTCACCTCACGCAAAACATCAAACATCACAGTCATCAAGCAGAGCATTGTTTTTATGTACTGATAATTCAAGCATTTACAAATTTGCAAATTCACAAAAATATTGAAATAAAAAACTATAGTAAGAAATTATAGTGAAACCATCACTAGAAATAAAAAACTAAGAAATAAATAAAAAGCTATAACTGTGATGACTAAATGTTCGTTCCACACCACAAGCAAAACATCAGAGTCGGCGAGCCAAACATTGTTTTTAGCAACTGTCAATTAAAGGCTCTTCACTGGAAAACTCACAAAGTGGAATGAAAACCCAGAAATAGATAAAAGCAAAGAAAAAATAAGAAACCAAAATAGTGATGACTAAATATTCGCCTTTCACCTCGAGCAAAGCATCAAAGATCAAAGTTGTCAAGTTGAGCATTGTTTTTAGCTGCTGATAATTAAAACACTTGGTATTTAACTTGCAAACTCAAAAAAAATTGAAATAAAAAACTAAGAAATAAATAAAAAGCTATGACTGTGATGACTAAATATTTGCTTCACACTACATGCAAAACATCAGAGTCATTAAGCCAAGCATTGTTTTTTAGCAATTGTCAATTAAAAACTGTTCACTGGGGAACTCACAAAGTGGAATAAAAACCCAGAAATAGATTTTTAAAAAAGCAAATAAATAGCTAAGAAACCAAAATAGTAATGACTAAATATTCGCTTCTCACCTCGAGCAAAGCATCAAAGATCAAGGTCGTCAAGCAGAGCATTGTTTTTAGCTGCTGATAATTAAAATACTTGGTATTTAACTTGCAAACCCACAAATTGAAATAAAAAAACTAAGAAATAGACAAAAAAAAAAAGCCAAAGCCAAAATGGTGATGACTAAATATTTGCCTCTCACTGCGAGCAAAGGCATCAAACATCGGAATTGTTAAGCCCAGCATTGTTTTTAGCTACCGATAATTAAAGCACTTGGTATCTAACGTGAGAACTCACAAATAAAAAAACTAAGAAATTGGTAAAAAACCTGAACCAGTGATGACTAAATATTTGCCTCTCACCGCGAGCAAAAACATCAAACATCAGAATCGTTAAGCCCAGCATTGTTTTTAGCGACTGACAATTAAAGATTTGACTATTTTCTTACCTAGTGGCATGTTGATGATTCACACCACCTAACTAAAAATAATCAGGAAACAGATTTACTCAGCCATGAATGCATGTAACATCTTAAGAGGGGGGTGGTAATACTATCCCATAATGCAACATTCTGTTGGCTGTCAGACAGTTTAGCAACCAGCTCCAACAAAATCCGGAATAAGTTGCCAGACATGTTTTTTTTTTAAATTCTTAATTCCATGATATTTGACTGTGGGACTAATATAAAGAGGTTTATTTAATCAATAAATAACAGTTGAACTATGATTATCCCTATTCAATCCTGTGTAAGGCATGAAATTAATTGGCACATTACTCAGAATAGCAGTTTGGCAAAAATATCAAGGTATCATTTGCAAAATTATCCATATCTTGAAAAGTATTTTTGCTATTTATATAATTTTGGTATCATTTTAAAACTTATTGTCTAGTGCTTACATTTTTATTCAAATCATGAAATATAAAAAATGCGACTTGTTCCTGGTTTTGTCGGAACAGGTCACATATGTTAAAGGAATACTCCGGTAATCACAATATTATGCCTTATATGTTAGAAAAACAATTATCAAGCACAAATCACATGGTTTTATTTAAAACAAACTCATATTGACCATAAAAACGAATAAAAACAGCTGGCTCTCAACCCGTGATATTCAAAATTCCCATGCCGAAATTGTCAAAACAATACATCATTCTTGTTACATTTTAGTAACAAAATTATACATAAATTTAAAAAAATATAAACACAGATTTTATAACATTTCACTACACAGTGTTTCACGCATTATGGCGATCTTTATATTTTTGTTACTAAAATGGAACATGAATGCTGTATTGTTTTGAAAATTTTTTAGGCAGTTTAGGCCTATGGGTGTAAGATAATCATGAGACTTGTGTAAAGACGGTATTAAATAAAGTTAAATGACAAATGAAATTTTTTGCATTTAATCACAGATTAAGATTGGCAAGGCGATAAAACTTTCTTGGTTCATGTAATCAATTGGCTGGTTTAAGTGCCTGTTATTTTCCACTGGCATTATTGATTGATTGATTGATTGATAGAATTGGTTTCAATGGGTTTTCAAATCATTCATTCTTATGTCTGCTGTTGATGAGTGAAGTCATATCTGACTAGTGTTCCAAATTTTTAACTACTGTAGGCCTACACTGCCTGGTTAAATTTCTTTGTTGGAAGTTAATGGAAACTAATTAAGTATTGGAGTAACCATATTCTACCATGGAATAGAAATTTAAAGGAGATCAAATAGTAGAAGTACAGGTAAATAATCTGTTGGGTAAATCATGAACTTATAAATCATTTGTTTCATATTTGGATTTATTACGTGCTTTGAAGATTCTCAGAGAATTATGAAAGATGCTGGGCTCATTGATTTAGCATCTACAAATCTATAATTTGACATTGGAAAAGATTGAGAGACTGCAAGTATAAATAGACCGGTCTAGAAACATAGATTATTGTGAACATTCATTAAGTTTGTTGTTTTAATATTTATTATAAGAATTTATCTTTTTAGTATGATATTGGCAAGAGCTATGTGTGAAGCAATAAGCATCAGTATTCGAGACTACATTTAATAGCCACATCAGTTGAGTAGGTATTAAAGAAACAACAAAACATTGGTAAGTTTGAAATGACAATATGTTATATGTTGTCATAATTTATTTGTCCTAGTATTTAGTTTAACATCAGGCAGTGTACAGCAGGTTTTCAATTAAAGGTGTTATATTATTTCAGCACATTTGATTTTAATTTTCATTCTCTAAAAACACAAACATTGGGAGATGTTAATTTCATTGTGTCAGGAAGTTAGAGATTTAAAAGGAAAAAGGGCAAAACAAGATGGTGTATGAGCGTCGATTGATTGCAGACTATCACAGGAAAGTATTGCATTAAAGGAAACTAAGTATTATAGTATTAAGTGAAAATGTCACCTGTATGAGGGGATGTGATGGTAAGAGGGGGTTTAATGATTTAATTACCTGGTTGATGATGCTGGTCATAGTAGATACCAATATAGCAGCATCACAGATATAAATGATACAATAATCACATCAGGTTAGCTTCTTGCAGCGAATTACAGGTTTATGCATTTCATTAGATAATTTTTCTTTAGTCATATTAACACGTAATCATGGTTTATTATTAAAATTATGTGAATCCCCTCCATTAAATATATTAATATTACAATTAGACATGATCATCTGTCCTTATAATAGGTCATGACAAGTGTCAGTATAAGAGAGATGTAGAGACTATGTATCATTAAAAATTTTGTATCAATAAAAATGTTTATTTATTATGGATTTCATTAAGACCAGTGACTATTTGGGGCAACACCAAACAAGCCAATATAAAAAAAAATTGTGGTAAAAACATGGTTTTATAAACTTTAAATTATATAGGTAAATGGTTTAATTATATTAAAAACATGATTAATATAGTAAGGCCCTCAAATCAGTCAAACAGAGATACACAGTTGGAAATTAAAAAACAATTATTGGGGATAGATAGATAGATATAGCTATTAGGTAATTGGTATCAGTCTATATATAACTTGAATAAAAAAGGAAGTTTCTTGCAGCTTGTAATTTATTCCAAGAATGTACAGTTACACACTAGACTACTCCATAGGATTTGAAATTATATAGGTAAATGGTTTAATTATGTAAAAAACATAATTATTATATTAAGGCCCTAAACGGGGTTGAAATACAAATACAAGAAGATTAATGGAGATAGATGGATAGATAGCTATTAATTGGTATCAGTCTATATATAGCTTTAATAACAAAGAAAGTTTCTTGCAGCTTGTAATTTATTGCAAGAATGTACAGTTAACTTTTTATAACTGTTAAAATACTAGCTTTGAGTGGAAGGGTGTGAAAACATGACATGAACAGCGCAGATTATGGTCATCACAAATAATCAATATATTGCTTTAAGTTAAGTGTTATCATCAGTTGGAAAGGACATAAACTTGTCAAAAAGCATTATTCTATGGCATGGATATGATGTGTTGAATAAAAGCTAAAAAGAATTACTAATAAGATTTTAAGACATCAATTTATAGTACTATTTTAAGTGAGTTACATAATTGCTGTTTAATATCAAGGGGCAAGTTAGTTGTTATTTAGTAGTCACCGCCTCCTTGCTACACATTGCAAATGTTTAAAAACAATAATTATCAATGTGTAATTAAATAGGATATACACGAATAGGTGAAGAAGTAATTGGCACACAATATTATTAAAAAATTAAGCGGAAATCATCAATAGTTAATACATTGATCTTCATTGAACTAAGCATATTGTCAGATAGACATATCTCAAATGGGTATATTAATGCTTGAAACCTTGATGGAGACCAAGCTTAGAGTTGTTGCTATTTAATGCTGATCAATAACTCAATATGATTTAAGCAGATGATGATTGGGCATTTATCAAGGATAATTATAAAGCTTAGGCCTTTAACTAATTATGATAGGCTTACATTAAGGTTACAAATGATCAAAAAACATACATAGAGGTGAGATGGTGCTAAAGGAGAGTGTATAACATAGTATTACCCAATGCGGTTAGATCAACATAAAAGTTAAAACATTAGGATATTTTATTGACGTGAGATACCCTGTGGAGCTTCAGATTTAGTTGCTTTTGGAGGGATCACTATATAGGAAAGAGTTAATATAGATCTGCCATCTTTGGATTGCATAATAAATAATAAATAAATGATTAGAACATATGTTAATATGGGCATACCTCCACATTGTGGAATTAACTGTTGGTTGATTGGGAGCATAGTTAATCATAGCATGTACTATTTCCCATGGAATATCAGCCTCAGGAAATGATTTTTAGGATATCAGGCAGCTATAAAGAAGAGTTCAATTTCAGCCCAAAAAACGATGGGATTTGATTTTGAAATAACCAGCATGTAGCGGTGATCATGAACTTAGACTATTAGAATATGTAATTTATAGCTTTACAAATAGATTTGGCTAAAGAAATTTATCAGCCTTGTGAAGGTTTATGGCTGTTGGGAAGGTACAAATTATACATTGTATATGAGGTAGGAAGATTTAGTAATTCCTTTACTTATCACCACTATTCGTCTGTATACACAAAGCAAACTGGAAAGTCATCTTAAATATGGAGAGTTCGTATCAAAAAGGGATATAATTATAAAGCTCCAAAGGTGACAGTACTGGTGAGCTTTAACTTCTCTCTCTTTAAGGGTAGACAAGGTATTGTTGGTCAAGCAACCTAAAAATCGATTTTTATTAGCTAGATCAATATATTATGGAAAATGAACACCTTGATGTTTTGCAAAAGTTCAGTCTACAAATCGTATACTTTGCAAACTTGCTTAATTTATTGTTGTCAATGAGTTATCTACGTTTTACAAAAGTGTTGTTGTTTCAGCCATCTTCACAACGTAACTCAAGAACCATAGCACCTATAAAAGTATATCTGTGATATTTTAATTCTCATACATGCTCGCTATGAATTGAGCAATGCAGTTTTTGCCAAAGCTCACAAGCATTCGTAAGATAATGGAACTACCAAATCACAACATTTTAATAATAAATGAATAGTTAATAACCTTAACTTAACTCTCTCTTCCTCTCTCTATGTGCTATTGTAATTTGAAATGATAACATCGATTGCATTTTAATCATGGTATTTTCTTCCATGTACAGGTTACGGTTGAAATATGTAACAGTTCAGCAAACTGGATGGAAAGAATGTTTTAAACTTAAAAGTTTATACATGTAGATCAATGCGATGTATCAGAGTGATTTCCAAGATTTCCAAGCTTTTACAAGGCAGCACCATAGAGTATATGCACATAAGTTGGCGATGCTGATAATTCAACAAAAGTACAGATCGGTCTGGTGCATAGGCCTTTCTGAGGTGGAATATAGTGAAGATTTAATAAGAAGGATCAAATATAAAAGGATTTCAATATTCAGAACATTTATAGTGATATAGTAATAGGATATATCACAGTATGAATAGCCTTCAAAAATGTTGAAGGAGAAATTTGATATACAATATTTCAAAGACGATAAAATTAATGAAAAGTGTCAACCATATGCGGATATTTGGATGTTATGAATAGTTTTGAATAGAGCATCTACAATGTATGATGTTGAAAATATTGGTTTTCAATTTATTATTGGAACTAACAATTATCAAATAGCCGTAAAAATGTTGAACATAATAAAAGGTAAATATTGATATTGTTTAATTTATAGCATATATTATATAGCTATAAATGAAAGATTCACCCTCATGAAGGGATTGGGCTGAATATATGTAGGCCTAATTCATATAGGCTTTTTGATGAAACAAAATAACAGTTAGAAGTCTTCTTAATTTATCCCTTAGAAATTATAGGATTATGTGATACAACTGGAACATGGAATATCTACTATATCCATGGTTGGAAGCAGTAATAGCTCGAAACAAGTTCTGGGATGTTGAAAGTCTAGTCTAGTTTAGTATTTAACTGGAATACAGTATCGAGGAATATGAGGGAACTTGCAGTTATTATGTCTCGGGTAGGCCATCAAAACAGGCCATGTTTGAGGTATGTCAAATGGTGTGTCAGTAGGAATATGAAGAATTGGTCATGGTATCAAGAGGATATTATTGTTTGGTATTAGGCGCTGTATAAATTTAAGTTGTTGTTGTTGTTGTTGTTAATTTATTATACTGTATATATTCGGTAGTGAAGATCATTGGGATTGTCTTGTTTGGTGTTGTTGGGCCAAAACTATTGCATAGTCTTGGTTGGGTGTGAAAGTTGAAAGTGGGGAAGTTAAAGTCAAATTTTGTCTGGATCAATACTCTCCTAAAAAATTGGCTTATATTTTTTCAGCCAAAAGTTGATCAATAAAATAACATTGTAATTCAATTCATTCAGCAATTGAAATTCTACTTATGATGAGATGATAAGAAATTAAACAGCATTCATAAGTGGCAAACTATTAGTTTGAGTTTATTTGTTTTCTGTGTCCGAGTACAATCTTAAATAAAGTTAAATGACAAATGAAATTTTTGCATTTAATCACAGATTAAGATTGGCAAGGCGATAAAACTTTCTTGGTTCATGTAATCAATTGGCTGGTTTAAGTGCCTGTTATTTTCCACTGGCATTATTGATTGATTGATTGATTGATAGAATTGGTTTCAATGGGTTTTCAAATCATTCATTCTTATGTCTGCTGTTGATGAGTGAAGTCATATCTGACTAGTGTTCCAAATTTTTAACCCACCCTTCCCTCCCATAGTATATGTATAGGTTTATTAGTAGGAGATTACGTATAGTAGATATTGTTATAAAAAAGGGCGATCAAAAGTATTGATAGTGAAGTTTGGTATAACAAGTCATGGTATTTCGCTAAAGAAATTAAAATCCTTTTAATGAGATTGCCTCTTTTAATTTACTTTCAATTAATAAAGATTTGAATATAGAATATATAGAATATGGCTGTTGTGAATACACAACTTATAATTGATAGCCGTAAGGATTGGCCTAAGAAATATGCCAGCCGTATTCGGTATTTGGCTGTAAAATTATTATTATTATTATTCAGTTAAAACATTTTGAGAGTATTGGGCTAAAGAAAGGTATCAGTTATACAAATGTTATTGATTGTTGCGAATATATAAGGGATAAGCATATAATTAAATTCCTAAATAAATGGAGGGATTTAACTAAAGAATATTATCAGCATTATCAAACAAAGTGGTAGCTGAGAGTGAGAAAAATTATAACCATACTTTCTCAATACACCTACCATAATATTATGAAGATATTTAACTGATGAGGAGATATTCAATTGTAGCCGTACAATTGAATTGAATATCTAAGATTATACTTACCTTATGAAGGTATTTGAGAATTTGGCTATTTAGAAATATACCAAAGTATGATGGTATTAATGGTTTGTATTGATTGATAGCAGCCTTAGGCAGGTATTTGGTGGCTAAAGTATAATAGCCTTATGCAGGTATTTGACTATTTAAAGATATACCAAAGTATGATGGTATTATTGTTTGTATTGTTTGATAGCAGGTATTTGACTGTTAAAGTATATTAGCCTTAGGCAGGTATTTGGCTATTTAGAGAAATACCAGAGTCTGATGGTATTAATTGTTTGATTTGTTTGATATCAGCCTTAAGCATATATTTGGCTGCTAAAGTATAATAGCATTATGAAGATATTTGGTTAAGTAGAAATATATCAAAGTATGATGGTATTTTTTGATATGATTGTTTGTGTAATTGTTTGTTTGTTTGATAGCAGCCTGATTTGGCTGCTTTAAGTATATGGCTATTTAGAAATATAACAAAGTATGATGGTTTGTTTAGGATTTGGCTGTTAAATTATATATCTGCTTATGATGGTATTTAGCTTTCAAGTGGATTTAGCTAAGGAAATCATCAGCCTTATGTTCAGATTTGCCTGATGAGAAAATATCATTTAGTGGATTTGAAATGAAAATATTTTCCCTGGTTGGATGTGGAATAAATACATCAGCCTTATGAACGTATTTGGTTGAGAGGGTGTGAAAGTTGAAAGTGGGGAAGTTAAAGTCAAATTTTGTCTGGATCAATACTCCCTAAAAATTGGCTTATATTTTTCAGCCAAAAGTTGATCAATAAAATAACATTGTAATTCAATTCATTCAGCAATTGAAATTCTACTTATGATGAGATGATAAGAAATTAAACAGCATTCATAAGTGGCAAACTATTAGTTTGAGTTTATTTGTTTTCTGTGTCCGAGTACAATCTTAAGCTGTATTATAGCCTATATAATCCTTCAATAGAAGATTTCTGTGCTAGGTGTACAAGTATCCTGTACAGTTTTATGCCCAGAATAAGCCCAAATTGATGAAGTTGGGAGCCACGGACCTGCCTATAGACTAATCCAATTTCACACATTCCTACACTTCAATGGCAGCTGGGTCCCTATCAGGTCCATCCCACCTGAAATGTGAAATGATGCGGCCTTGGCGGAGATTTTAAACTGTATTCCATCACCCGTACTCATAGACAAAAGAATGATAAAAGTTCACAACACAATACAATATAACATCAATTTTTAAGTGGCTTTAATCCACCCAATTGGGCAGACACAACACCAGTTTGGTGCAGAAGGGACCCAGTAATGGCCGAATGAATTCTGACTTGGCTCATTGGATTCATCTATAAAGGCAAGAGTGCTAAGCTAACAAGCAAAGTATAATTTGCAAAGCATCTTGGGATTGAATTTGCAAATGAAGTATAGTTTGCAATGCATTTTGGGATAGCATTCATCCAAATCAGTCAGTTACATACACTCCAGCACCTACCAATGAGTAATTGTATTTATCAATTGCATCTCTCATTCCATTTGTAGATTATTTTTGACTTTTGACTACTATCTTTTATTATTATTTTTTTTTTTTTCATTCTACCATCGAATCAAGACTTACTACAACCTGTAGGATATATTTAGAATTAATTGCCGGATTAGAAAACCGGGAGATGTTTTAAAGCGTCGCTATAATCTGTACATTTATATGTAAGGAGTGTTTGGTATGAGTCATACATAGTGATGTGCTAATTGTTGCAATATACTTGCGATTTTTAAAGACAGAAGTTTGCGTACATGTTTACTGTTTGTACCAGTATTGCAAAAATGTAGTTAGGTATACCTTTAATCTTTGCATTGATATGTATAGTGTGGCTGGTATGAGTCATATGTGACCATCCAGCACAACTGAGCCCTGAAGTCGCCAATCATCATTTTTACAATACATAGGGCAATTATTGCTTTATTTTTTATTCTATTAGGATTTTTAGGGGGGTACGTCCCCTTGGAAAAATTTTAGAAAGGGGATGTGCCCCTCCATTCCACTGCCTATGTTCATAGGCTCCAGAAGATTTTAAAATATTGGAGGGCCCATCCATATGAGGTTGAACTTGGGGCCTTATGGCCCTCACCAAAAATTTGGGAGAGTCCCCTGGTTCCAGAGCTGATAGTGTTGTTTGGTTGTGTTAATTATTACAATATACTTCTAATGTTCGCTGTTTGTAATTATATTAAGAATTGTTTTAATTTAACTGTTACATCACCATATACTAAAATTGTGGGTGCTTCCCCTGCAGCGGGCGGGGGCGGATAATACGTAAGGCGCCTACGATCAAACCATTCAGAGGATGTTTAAAAGGTTATGAAAAGGTTTTTGAAATGGAAGCAGTGAAAAGAAAACTTATTTAGTAAAACCAAGGTCAGTGAATCAATAATTTGACTGTATTTAACGAAAAATAGTTTATTTTTAAACGTAGCTAAAACAGTTGTTTGCTATGTATTACACAGTTTCTTTATTGCATTTTTGCCTATTTTTAGCTGCTTTGCTGTCACATATATTTCCTAACAAGCTAAAAAGCTAATCTCATAAGTCTACAGGGTAAATTGTATTTCACATAGCAGTATCTATTTGTGCAGGATTTAAGAAAACCAATGTTTTGCTTTGGCGTAAAGTAGGACCTCTGTCGCTCTCATCTCTCCTCTCTCTCTCACTCTCCCCCTCCCCTCCCCCACCTCTTCCTCTCCCTCTCCCCCTCTCTCTATATCTCTCTTATGTGTATTTTCTTCTCTTATATATTGGTGCATCTCCATGTTTCTTTTCACCCGCCTTGTATCGCAATCATAAAATCATTATAGTTTGTACACTCCCCACCAAACCGTTAAAGTGGGGACATTCATAGGATTTTGTGGGGACCAAAATGAAAAGTAGGGACATGGCGATGTCCCCACTTCTATGGTGAGCTTTATAACAGCATTATAGGAGCTGTTGCAATGTGGGGACTATAGTAGCGGTCCCCCCTAAGAGAGAGTACAGATGCAAGATTTAGGAGATATGACGGTTGAACTAAAATGTGGGGACAAGAATAATTTGACCCGCAAAGACACATGCCCCCACTTTATTTCTATCTTGCTTTTTAAAGGAAGCACATATCGGGAGAGATATTTTGAACTTCAAATGGAAGCAGGGGTCCTCTATAGACTGGTGGCAACGAAGCAATCATATTTGGCTCTGTTTATCTCTTTATGGCCCAAAAAAGTGGGGACTGGGCCACTTTAACTGTTTCGTAAGACAGAGAGAGGGAGGTGAGAGAGAGGGAGAGAGAGAGAGAGAGAGAGAGAGGGGGGGGGGGAAGAGGCAAAGAAGAGCGAGATAGAGACAAGGAGAGAGATGGAGAGAGCGCTAGATAGATGAAAAGAGACAAAAAGGAGAACAATTTGATAAGTAACACATCTTCTAGCAAATGAAGTAGTTACAGAGAACAAATTGACTACAAGACTGCTTGTAACACTCTCAGTAAGCTTACTGAGGTAACTGACCTACATGACAGATTAGCTTCATCACCAATGCATTTGTCAAAGACTAATCCCCTCTACTAAAAGATTATAGCTATCCCTAATGTCTGCGTCAAAGTCTAAAAGTGTCACTGTTAAGATTTATGGTAGCCCCTGAGTAATGATAGATTAGTTTCATCGGCTTAGGCTGTGGTGAAGTCTAACATCATCATCAAAGGATTTACATGATGTATTGATGTCATTAAGTGTGACTGTGTTAAAGTCTAGCAGTGAGAAGATTAGCCGGCTTCCCGTTACAAGCTTGACAAAATGTCATTATTATCAATTTATTATGCCGGCAAGTGAACTTGTACAATGTTATCTCATTCCTCAGATTCAGGGAATAAATGACAAGGCCATTTTTGTAAAATATTTAGATTTCTTTAAAATTTTCAGAATTTCTTATCTTATCTCATTCCTTGATCTTTATCACTTTCCTCAGCTTCAGAGAATAAATGACAAGGTCATTTTTGTAAAATATTTAAATATCTTTTAAAAAAATTGGCATTTATTGCAAATTTGTGAAATTTCCGTACAAAATGCATTCAAATGAGTACAAACGTGCCTAGTATTGGTTCAGCATTTCGAGTAGCGTTAAATTTGGAACAGTTATTTAATTTTGGTGATTTGGGTATTATGCGGGCAAAGGATGTAAAGAATAAATGATATAAAACCATTTATATTGTGCAAATGTTATCTTCAGTAGATAGCAATGACTGCTATACCTTCAATTACTTGTGCAATATAATAATATGTGACACAATCTGGTCTATGAAGGCCAAAGGAGGCATTTTTGAAAATTGAGTTGCTGTAGGGGGCCTAATTATTACCTTATACAAACAATAGGCTATCATATATATATTAAAAACACCAAAGGTCTAGCATACTTGGTTCTAAAGTTCTAAAGTTTTATGATGTGTACTTTCTTATGTATTTTATTGTTTTTTTTACTGCATATTTTTGCCTTAATCTCAATTTCAAATTTGCTGCCTTTGGCCTCCATGGACCAGATTGTGTCACATATTTCTGGTGCTTAACCAGCTAAAGCATATGATATAGAGAGATGCTATCTTCAGTAGATAGCAATGTCTGCTATCTTCAACTACTTGTGCAATATACTAAAATATTTTCTACCCTGATGTGGCAGTGACGTTAATGCGTTGAGGCAGCTGTTCCACACGTGCATCTATGAGGCATTTGTTTGTACACCAGCCTTTTCAGCGTCCGCCACCTACTTTGAAGCTGCGCCTGACATCACTGCCGCATCAGGGTGAAAAATGGTATAATATTTCTGGTGCTGCTGGTGCAAATTTTTCCCCAACGATTATGACATAGAGTTGCTTTCTTCAGTAGATAGCAAGCTATGTAGTTTTGCATGTAAAATAATGTGTCCTACATTAAATGTGATAAACAAACAGTCTTATTATCCATCATTATCATGCCCAAAGCCAAATATTGAGCTGTTCCAGTTGAAATCCATACACCCCCAATGGAAGACATGACCTTAACCTTTCCCTGGCCCTCAAGGAACAACAGATGATTAATTGGGTTATCAACTGATTGAGTGTCCCAGGTTAAAGAAGAAATAAAACAAACACAGGGAGTGTGAATTTCAAACGGGGGTTACCTGAATGGGTGACTGCATTTGAAATCTATACCCCCTGTGTGAGAGGTTATTAAGTTATGTCTTCCATAGGGAGTGTATGGAGTTCAACTAGAATAACCCATTTTGGAGCAGACAACACTGAATGGGTGACTCCATTTGAAATCTACACCCCCTGTGTGGGAGATTAAGGCGATGTCTTCCATAAGGGGGTGTATGGATTTCAACTGGAATAGCACAATGTTTCAGAGTAGACACATGGCAAATCATGCAGACAATATCAAGGTAAAAATAGATAAAAAGTGTGCTAAATTGTGTAGAAAACAACCTGGAATTGCACAATAGGAAGGATGTCATTAAGTAGGAATTGTGCTGAAAATAGCATAATGTGCAGACTTGCATACACTATGGACCACAAGAGCCTCATCCCAATGGCATAGTCCAATAACCTCAATTACATAATCATAGTGCAAAATTTGACCTCAAGTTGCAGAGGATGAGTTTTTGTACCCAAATCTTCAAAGGTCATTCAATGAATGTATACAAATGTATTGGGGTTTAAGAACTGTTCCCCTGATAGATGAGCATGTTGTGGATTCTAGTGATAGCAAAACAGTGATTTGTCAATTGGATTTTATACAGCATTGAACACATTGAAGTCAAGGCTGTTACATACGTGAAATTACCAAATAAAGATTTTCAATTCATACAAACAAGTTAGACAATCCTCGAAAAAAGTCCTTGGGACACTTCAGGCATCGTTAATAAAATGTGTATTTTTAATGTGGATAAAAATGTTCAGTATTTGGTATTAAAAGAAATCTGGGCCTTCAATTAACACTTTCCCATCCCGCAGCCCCCATCTTTCAATGTTGCGACACTTTGGAGACACACTGAACACATTTGCACGTCTCAACATTGCATTGGGGGATGGGGGATTCGTTTTCCCGTAAAGACGCTTTAAAAATGTTTCAAGACTTTTTCGAGGATTGTAGAAACACATGTAGTTAAGATGAGCATAAATATCACCTTAGTTTGGTATAGAAATGAGAATTGCATGGGCAATGATATGAAATTATTTTGCATTACAAAAATAGCTTTACCCTGGTTTATTTGTGCCATGTTATTATGGAAGTTGTTAAAAACAATCATCGCTGATGATATGTTGCTACTTGAGTTACCATTGGTTGTGTAACTAAGAATTTAAATTATTACTCTGAATAAAGACATTGTAAGCTCCTGAAAATGTAATTTTTCAAGTTGTTCAAGACCCTTCTTGGAGATTTTTACATGAAACACACAGACAGAGGAACAGACATAGACGATTTTTTACATATTTTAGTTAGCATGTACCTGGTTTAGCATACAAATGGTTAGCAGTATGTCAAATCCTTTATACATAGTGGTCATACATGAAACATCCAATAAATATATCCATTATTCATAGTAATCATTGCTACATGTATTATCCTACATTGAACACCCTAGGAAATTGACTCATGTGATTGAATTAACAACTTACTGTCAAGACTGATTTGGACAGAAAGTCATCTCATTTTGTGTGAACCATATTGAGCATGTATGGTTTGATAAAAAGCAATCAGTTAAGGGCTTGGATAGCGATGTTTTCACATATTTTTTGTGGGACCTGAGAGCACATTAGACATATGGAATTGCATTTTAAATATGTGGAATGTCCTATTGATATCAAATAATTTTGATTTTTAAAAAAATTTGTGATATGGCAAATTATTAAAAATTGATATTTGTGAAATTTAACAATCCTCGAAGTAAATTGTATAAATCTAATGATATGTACTTAAAGTGTATGTAGCTGGGATGAAAAGCCATCCATCATATGAAAATGTTGACCTTTCATATTGAATATATATATAATCTTTCCCCCAAAACACCAAAAGAATATAGGTCTTTTTGGGGGAAATGTATATCTTCAATATGAAAGGTTAATATTTTCAATTGATGGTCGGCTTTTCATCCCAGCTACAAACACTTTTAAGTACATATCATTAGCTTTATGAAGTTTACTACGAGGACTGTTTTAATATTTAAAAATATCAAAATATAAAAAGTACCAAATTTTAATAATTTACATTCCTTGTATTCAGAATGCAATTTGAGATTAATGTGCTCTCAGATCCCACAAAAATACTGCACAAACGTTGCTATCTGATTCCTTAAACAATGTTGTGATCTTTTATGCAAGTTTAGGATTTGTTTTGGCTAAATATTGATACATTTGTTTTTCTTCCTTCTTTGGTAAGGATTTTATTAAATATATACATTAATATGTCATATTATTATTATGCAAATGAAATTACCACAATGAAATTATACAATGAAATTATTGTATAATAATAATATATTTCGCTCCTATATTTTATAGTTGAGCACTGTATCTAGTGATGGTTTCACTATAATTTTTTACTACATTAATATGTCATTATAATGATTGGTTTTTATTAAATATATACATTAATATGTCATAATAATGATTGGATCATTATATTATCCAGGTAAAACAAGTAACTCAATGATATCGTCAATATTTTGATAACATCGTATCACTTGATGAGAATAAACCCTTTTGGAATTAAGAAAATGTTTACATTATCTGAACAAATCTGTGTGTGCCAGTCAATCGACCGACCAACTGACTTCATATGAAGAAAACCAATTTCAAGTGTTTTCCTCCGTTCCTCTCTCCCTTTTCATGCTTTGTATACAATACACTACTGGTTGGCCTCAATGGGCTATTCCAGTTGAAATCCACACTACCCCTGTTGAAGATTTTGGAAATATGTTCCATAGGGGGGGGGGGGTATGTTTTTCAAATGCAATTGGCCAGGGTTAATCATTTTGAAACCCATACTCCCCTTGTATTATGGCTTTACTTCTTCAACAACTGGAGTGAGTGTTTCAGATAGAACCTACCCAATTGTCTATTCTATTCGAAACTCTTACTCTCTCTCTGGAAGACTTTGGTTAAATCTTTCACAGGGAGAGTGTGGATTTTATTTAAATGGAATAACCCAATTTTATGTTTTTCTTTGCCATTGAAAAAAACAGTATATGCCTTAATGAAGAGATTGAAGATGGCTACCTGACAGCCAGAAAACACACACACACCCCTGTTTGTAAATACGTTCAAACGAGGACCTCGACTTTAGAAGGATCTAACCGAGGACTTACACACCCGTTTTTAATCGACACACCGTGGACCTCACGCAAACACACCAGACAACTTACTATCCAACTGAGACCCGTCCTATACCCGCTATGGGGGACCTGTCTTATATGCTATCTTATATGCATATTTGCATCATTTACGTCATCCTGGGCCTAGTTTCAAACCGAGGACGCCCTCGCTTGGAGGTGTGTCCTCGTTTTTTACGGTGTGTATCCATATGTAGGTCCTCGTTAGACGGCATTTACAAACGCACCCCCACCTCCCCACACACCCCCCACACACCCATACCCCAGCCCCCTACCACCCTACACAAAACTAACTGACTGATCTACCTAATATTGTTATCATCATACAAGGGTTTTTCAGTAGCGGTTTGTCTGAATTTTATAATCCCTACAGTTTTGTTGTTTCTTCAAGTCAATACACCCATTATTCCTACTAATCATTACTACCAGGGTTGCCAAACCTGCGATTTGGTAGCCCAATTGGGCAACTTTTGAAGATTTTTCCCGCGACTTTTGACAATTTCCTGTCCCATAGAAACCAATGGTTAAGAAAACATTTGGGCGACTTTTCAACATTGGCTCCCGCGACTTCCGATAGTTTCCTGCCCCATATAAACCAATGGTAAAGAGAAAAATTGGGTGACTTTTTGATTATTTGACCCGCGATTCGGGCTGAAATCTTTTGGCAACCCTGATTACTACATGTATTACCCCAGTTAGTACACCATAGGAAATCGACTCATGCGATTGAAATTAACAACTTAACGTCAAGACTGATGTTGAGACGAATTAATGTGTCTTGCTTGGCAAGATTAAATTTTATCATTTTTGAAATAAAAACTGCATAGATGGAGGATAAGAATTATTAACAGTGAAATATTGGGCTATTCCATTTAAAATCCACACTACCCCTGTGGAAGATTTTGGAAATATCTGCCACAAAGGGAGTATAAATTTCAAGTGGAATGAGCACATTAGGCAGTTCCTTTCGAATTACATACACCCTCTGAGAAAGATTCAACCTGAATCTCCTCCTGAGGGTGAGTGAGTTTCAAATGGAGCTGCTCATGTGTTAATTCCATTTGAAATTCATACTCCCCCTGTGGGAGATATTTCCAAAATCTTCCACAGGGGTAGTGTGGATTTTAAATGGAATAGCCCATTGTTTCATCAGAAATTATTTGTGTACAGATTTATTAGAATTTTAGCACATCAGAATTTATTTCCAATCAAATAATACACATGTATAATGTTTTATGTTAGCGATTGTGACATGTTTTAAATATAAACTAAATTCATTTGATTGAATTAGTAACTCAATGTCATGATCAATTACTCGGTATCTCACTGGCATGTAATGGTAAAATGAAGGCAAATTAAGATTGAATTAGTTTATTTACAAATGACAGAGCCGCAAAGTTCATTTCAGTGCAAAATTTTGACAAAGTAATGGATATCCTCAGTAAAACACAGTGAGGAAGTTGATATCTTCAGTAGATAGCAATCTGTTTTTAAAATAAAACTGCTATCTTCAGGAGATAGCATGATATTTTACCAAGACACTGCTATCTTCAGTAGATTGCAAAAAATAAAAAAAAAATAAAACTGCTATCTTCAGTAGATAGCACATGTTATCAAGACACTGCTATCTTCAGTATATAGCAATATTTACAAAATTGCAACTTCAGAAGATAGCACAATGTTTTGTCAAGATGCTGCTATCTTCAGTAGATAGCAATCTTTTTTGAAATAAAATTGATATCTTTAGATAAAATGATGTTTTGCCATGACACTGCTATATTCAGTAAATAACATGTTTTGCCAAGATATTGCTATCTTCCGTAGATAGTAATATAAAAATTGCAAACTTCAGAAGATAGCACAATATTTTGCCAAGACACTGCTATCTTCAGTAGATAGAATTTTTTTTTAAAGAAAGCCACTGTCTTTTAGTAGATACCGTGATAATTTGCATGACACTTCTTTCTTCAGTAGATAGCAAAATGATATCTTCAGTAGATAGTATACTATTTTACCCAATACACTGCTATCTTCAGTAGATAGAAAATCATTATTTTTCAAATAAAACTGTTATCTTCAGTAGATAGCATGATGTTTTGTCAAGACACTGCTATCTTCAGTATACAGCAATCTTTTTAAAACAAAACTGCTATCTTCAGTTGATAGCATGTTTTGACAAGACACTGCTATCCTCAGTAGATAGCAATATAAATATTGCAAACTTCAGAAAATAGCACACTATTTTTAAAGGCACTGCTATCCTCAGTAGATTGCAATCTGGTTTTCAAATAAAATTGCTATCTTCAGTATACAGCAATCTTTTTAAACAAAACTGCTATCTTCAGTTGATAGTATGTTTTGACACTGTTATCTTCAGTAGATAGCAATATAAATATTGCAAACTTCAGAAAATAGCACAATATTTTTAAAGGCACTGCTATCCTCAGTAGATTGCAATCTGTTTTTCAAATAAAACTGCTATCTTCAGTAGATGGCATGATATTTTTGCCCAATACACTGCTATCTTCAGTAGATAGCTATCTATTTTTGAAATAAATTTGCTATCTTTAGTAGATTAGTAGATACTATGATATTTTGCCAAGACACTGCTATCTTCAGTAAATAGCATGTTTTGCCAAGACACTGCTATTTTCAGTAGATAGCTATCTATTTTTGAAATAAACTGCTATCTTTAGTAGATACCATGATATTTTGCCATGTCACTGCTATCATCAGTAGATAGCAAAATGATATCTTCAGTAGAAAAAATACACTATTTTGGCAAGACACTGCTATCTTCAGTAGATAGCAAAATGATATCTTCAGTAGAAAAATACACTATTTTACCACAACACTGCTATCTTCAGTAGATAGCAAAATTATATCTTCAGTAGAAAAATACACTATTTTGCCAAGACACTGCCATATTCAGTAGATAGAAAATCAGTTTTTCAAATAATGCTCCTTGTATATAATGTTTCCACTTTTGAGCTACTGTTTTAATTTTGCTTGCCATATCTCTGAAATTGTAATAAATGTAATAAACATATAACTTTTGAAATGAGAGTTACATTACACATTGCTTATGAAATAATTGTTATCTTTAAATAAACATGGACAGAAAAGTTTTTTCAGAGTATCGCGCATTGCGTGACGAAATTTTTGACAGCAGCAGACATACAGGATTGGATTAATACATGAGTTAAGCAGAAGAAGAATATGCCCCATTTTGTAAACTGTTCCCCTTTGCATTTCAGTTAAAAAGTCAATGTTACTCACTTCTTTAAGTATTCGATCAAAAACTGCAACACGGACTAGAAATTGACAAAGAAAAAAGACCATGTTGTTGATGACCAAGGTTTGAGTCGCTTGTTTCTTAGCCAATTGTATCTGTTCATGATTGTTTGCAACTGCTCGATTCTTTAAAACCGATATAATTTTAACGGTAATGAAGCAATTAATCAGTAAGCAAACGAAAAATAAACAAATAGAAATTACTTGTGGTAGCACAATATAGGCCTTGCAAAATTCAACTTTAACAGGTAGGTGTGCGAACGCTTCCTCCGGAGGCCAGATAAAACAGGTTGGACGAAGTTCAAATCCAGATTGTGCTATTCCACTTAGTGTAAAACCGATCACATACACTGAAGCTATCATCTTATACATTCGCTTCATTCCTTTCATCAGATGGTGCTTCATAGGTGTACAAATGGCCAGATATCTTTCCACAGAAATCAGCATTACAAAACCCAACGACACAAAGTAGGGAGTAAACATAGTCATCCTAAAAACAAAACAACCTATATTTGAATAGATTGGATAATGATTACGAATCCCTGTATTCCAATAGGCTAAAATTGCCCACATATAGTTGAATGCTAGAAAGGAAATATCAGCAATGGCTAAGTTGCTCATAAGAGCTGTCAAGCTACTCTTCATTCTTGGAATTGTCAAGACTGATATCAGGAATATAACATTTCCAAATATGCCAAAAGCACAGCCTATTGAGTTTATAGATGTGTAGGTTGCTTGAAAGGAGAAAATCCATTTCACGGCTAAAGTTGGATCAGTTACATCGACGACGGCATGTGCTCCAAAACAATTGCTGTTATTTTGAATGCCATCCATAATGAAATTGCTTACTGTCATCAACAATTTCTTGCACAATCAAGAAAGTAAAGTGCCAATATTAGTATTAACAACACCTTCGATTAGATTTATTTCTAGATAAATGGCGGTTTCAAAATGCTTATTTCTATTTCTATAATTTAGCAGTTGACATTTGTAAGTGGTCAATCTATACAGCACTTTTTAAAGCAATAACATAAATTATTAAAATAATAAATAAAAGATAATAAAATAATAAAAAAGACAATTGCGTAAATGTTTTATACATTGAAATATGTTATCTTCAGTAGATAGCAATCTATTTTTGAAATAAACTGCTATTTTTAGTAGATGCCATGATGCCTTGCCACAATACTGCTATCTTCAGTAGATAGCAAAATGATATCTTCAGTAGAAAAATACACTATTTTGTCAAGACACTGCTATCTTCAGTAGATAGCAAAATGATATCTTCAGTAGAAAAATACACTATTTTGCCAAGACACTGCTATCTTCAGTAGATAGCAAAATGATATCTTCAGTAGAAAAATACACTATTTTGCCAAGACACTGCTATCTTCAGTAGATAGCAAAATGATATCTGCAGTAGAAAAATACACTATTTTGCCAAGACACTGCTATCTTCAGTAGATAGCAAAATGATATCTTCAGTAGAAAAATACACTATTTTGCCAAGACACTGCTATCTTCAGTAGATAGCAAAATGATATCTTCAGTAGAAAAATACACTATTTTGCCAAGACACTGCTATCTTCAGTAGATAGCAAAATGATATCTTCAGTAGAAAAATACACTATTTTATCAAGACACTGCTATCTTCAGTAGATACCAAAATGATATCTTCAGTAGAAAATTACACTATTTTGTCAAAACACTGCTATCTTCAGTAGATAGCAAAATGATATCTTCAGTAGAAAAATACACTATTTTGTCAAGACACTGCCATCTTCAGTAGATAGCAAATTTGTTTTTCGAATAATGCTCCACGTATAATAGTGTTTCCACTTTTGAGCCTCTGTTGCGATTTTGCTTGCCATACGAGTATATACATATATCTCTGAAATAATTTAATAAATAAATAACTTTTCAAATAAGAGTTATATTGCACATAGAATAATTGTTATTCTCAGAGGCTGAAACTATTTTAATTTTTGATCGTTAATTGTCATCGTTGCTAGATAGCAATAATATTGCTTGTGAAGTAAATGTGAAAGAATATATAATTATACGGTATAAGTTAATCTGCTCTTAAGGGCTGGGGTATGAACGTTTGGACAGTATTTATTTTGGGACATTAGAGCACATCAGACATATCGAATTGCATTCTGAATACGAAGAATGTCATTCTGATATCAAATAATTTTGATTTTTGAAATTCGCAATTTAAAACACATTTTATGGCAAATCATTAAAATTGATATTTTTGATATTTAACAGTACTTGAAGTAAACTTTATAAATCTGATGATTTATACTTAAAGTGTATGTAGGTGGGATGAAAAGTCGACGATCAATTGAAAATTTTGACCTTTCGTATTGAAGATATGGATTTTTTTTTCCCAAAACACCAAAAAAAATTAGGTCTTTTGGGAAAAAATCCATATCTTCAATATGAAAGGTCAAAATTTTCAATTGACCGTCGGCTTTTCCTTCCTGCTACATACACTTTAAGAATATATCATTAGATTTATATAATTTACTTCGAGGACTGTTATATATCAAAAATTTGAAAAATATCAAATTTTTATAATTTGTCATAAAATTTAGTATTATATTGTAATTTTCAAAAAATGAAAATTATTTGATATCAGAAAGACATGCTTCGTATTCAGAATGCAATTCGATAGGTCTGAGGTGCTCTCATGTCCCACAAAAAATACTGTCGCAACGCAATAAACGCTCATTTTAGATCCCTTAATAAAATGAAAAAAATGATGAAGTGTCTAGCAAGTATGCAAACCTGTAATTTAAATAAATTTTACACGACAAACAAAACTTTTTATAACAATTGTTTTTAAATTAAATTATTAAACATATCTTCGAATAGTAAATCTTTTCTTAATAAAATGAAACAAGAATAACAAAATAATTGCTGATGAAGTCATTGAAGTGTCTAACAAGCATGCAAAATTGTAATTTAACTAAATTCATCATGACAAACAAAATGTTGTTTCATTTTTCAGAGAAGAAAGGTATCTTCTTTCATTATGCTCACTATTTGTTTTGTACACAAAGGAATATAAGTAGATAGATACAACCAACTTTGTGAAATTGACTTGTACCAAGTCAAGTCATTAACCCAGTATTGGTATGATATTTATGCAATATATATTATATTATCTTAACCCTCCCCACCTGGGTGTCGACTGCAGACAACAAGTATTAAAAAAAAAAAAATTCAAAAATTTCAGAATTGTACATTTTCATGACCATATTTGGAATCAGCATGAAAATTGCATTAAAATGAGTACAAACAAGCCTAGTATTAGCTCGTGATATTTTGAGAAAATATCTCAAAACATAAACTTTTTATGTTGACTATGGCTAGCATGCAGAGCATTAATGCCAGATGATCTCCTGGGAAATTGTCAAGCTGATTACCAATTTATTATTGTAATAATAAATTAGCAGGTTGTTATTTAACTGGTTCTAGCATAAGTTCTACCTGCCGATTGGTCAAAATGAAGTTTTCATTATCAATTGGCCCAATCAGCAACATTGTTAGAATAATTTAACCACACACAAAAATTGGGGTGAATTATTTGCAAAGCTCCATTCTGATTGGTGATTAAAGTGAAGATATCATGTAATTGATCAATCAGAGGCAATGTTAGATCAGCAGGTAGTGCTCAGGGGGTTAACACACTCACAATCTATAGGCTCAAAACATTACATAAGTGTCAAATTTCTCTCTTTAAAGAATAATGCTTGACGTATGTAGTAAGAACAAAGATTCTAAGGGCCGGTTTCTCAAAGCATGGCTAGCGGCCAGGCTTCCTAAGCCATCCAGCTTTAGCCCAATTTGTCCTATGTATCAGTAATTACAATTTCACATCATACATCATCTAGAAAGATAAATCAATAAAATGGAACCACGTTGGTAGGGCTAGCCTGCTGGCTTAGGAATTTGACCACTAGTCAAGCTTCGAGAAATCAGATCTTAGTGTTTCAATGGTACTTGATAATTGGGATACATTTCTACAAAAAGCAAGAGCATAGTCAAAATTAATAGTATTTAATTTCTTGTGTATCTAATGGACAAGCCCTGCAGCTCAGGTGTAAGTGCATTTGGACATGCATCAGCGTTCATCACAAGTGTAGGCCCATACCCTGGAAGGATTTTTTGGGGGTGTAGGAGTTCAAAAATATGGCCCTTTTTTCATAAAAAAATCTGCTTATCTCAAATGTGGACTTCAACTGCCCCCAAAAAGGTGGACTCGGTGTGAATTTGTTTTCCATATTAGGACCTCTTTTTGGCACAAATTGTTTGTTTGTCCACGTCCGACCGACCGTGTCTTTTTATGCCTCCTTATGCCTCCACCGCGAGGCATACTGTTTTTGCACTGTCCGTCCTTCCGTCCTTCCGTGCTTCCGTCCTTCCGTCCGTCCGGATGCTGTATCTCGGGCATGGATGGGCGGATTGACTTCACATTTACAGGATAGGAGGGTCATGGTCAAAAACCCTGGATACTTTTTTTTTGGTGGGGTTGAATGTCATATACTGAGGTCAAAGGTCATTTGAGGTCAACTTGTAAATTTGGTCTCATATGAACAGTTCAAATCCTATGGGCATGACACTTGGTGGGTATTAAGGGTGTTATTTTCGGGTAATTTTGTGCCCGGGTACCCGGCGCATTTTTCGGGCGGGTAACCGGGTACCCGAAATTGCCACAAAAAAAAAAAAATAATTAAAAAAAAAAAAAAAAAAAAATTTTTAATTTTTTTTTTTCAAAGTTTTTTTTTTCGGTTTTGTAGTGTCTCTGGACCTAGACCTAAATGCTAGGATCATGGTTGACCTAAAAAAAAAAAAAAAAAATGAATTTTGCACATTGTTTTGTGTTTTTAATATCAAAATTGATACATAGTTTTCATGTCATACTCTATTAATGATATCAAAATGCATTCATTTTTTTTTTTTTTTTTTTTAATTTGGTACCGGGCAGGGAATTTCCTGCCGGGTAATAGGATTATCGGGCGGGACTCAATTCCGGGACTCGCTCACACCCTTAGTGGGTATAGTCAACATTTGGAGCCAATTTTTTGGAAGGTTATTTTGGGGTCATCTGGGGTCACCCAGGGTCATCTGAGGTCAAATTAGTAAAACTGTCGTATGGGCATGACACTTGGTGGGTATTGTCAACATTTGGAGCCAAATTTTGGAAGGTTATTTTGGGGTCATCTGGGGTCACCCAGGGTCATCTGAGGTCAAATTAGTAAAACTGTCGTATGGGCATGAAACTTGGTGGGTACCATCAACATTGAGGGCTGAATTTTGGAAGGTCATTTTGGGTCAGCTGGGGTCACCTAGGGTCATCTGAAGTCAAATTAGTAAAGACTGTCGTATAATTCCCTATACACTATTTCAACCTCATTTATGTGACTCTTATTTTTGCCCATATTTTTTATGTTTGTTTGTTTACCACTTTTAGCGTTGTAAGATTTGTACACATTTAAATCGCCCCATGGTGGAGGCATCCCATTCGACGCCTTGCGTCGAAAACACCCACCGAGAACCGCGAAAGCCGAGAACCGCGAAAGCCGAGAACCGCTCTAGTTTTAAAATTTGCGTTGAATGTGCTAGTAAAACAGTGGTTAGTATAAATTTAAAGAAAGAAAATGTAAAGAAAATGAACAGTATAACATGCAGAACCATCTCAAGAGTTAAACCAGTAAAGTGCTGTGTGTTTTGACTTATTTAAATTAAAATCCGACCTACCGACCCAACTGTTTCATAAGCCTCTATGGACAAACAACCTTTTTTTTTTTGGCCTAAGTTCACAAAAAGTGGGCCTCTTTATGGATTTGAGGATTGCATCTTCTGCCCTCACACCTGGCTGGTTTAAGGGGGTACTACACCCCTGTGGTAAATTTGTGACTATTTTTGCATTTTTCTCAAAAACTAATACTACACTGGTAACAAAAGTTATGTATATTATTGGGGCAAGGAATTCAATTACTACACTGAAATTTCAGTGAATCAAGACAAGCGGTTCAGTAAATATGATAGGAAATGAGGTACATCCTAGCGGTACCTCATTTTCTATCACAAGTGTCAAACCGCTTGTCTTGGGTCACTGAAATTCCAGTGTAGTAATCGGATTCCTTGCCCCTATAATATACATAACTTTTGCTACCAGGGTGTTATTAGTTTTTGAGAAAAAATGCAAAAATAGTCACAAATTTATTGAGGGGTGTAGTACCCCCTTAAACAAAGTAATACACAAAGAAATGCACAACAATGAAAAATAACAATTTTTTGCTAGTTTTGAAACAAACCTGTCACAAAAAATGCTAGAATGAAATGTAAATGTATCTGCCCGAGAAAATTGAATCAATACTATGCGGTATGCAACCTGTTCGGTAACATTGGGCTATGCCAGTTAAAATCTATCCTCCCCCCTATGGAAGACATGACTTTAATCTTCCACACAGGGTGTGTGAATTTCAAATGAGGTTACCTGAATGGGTGACTCGATTTGAAATCTTCACTCCCTGTGTGAGCGATTAAGGTCATGTCTTCTACAGAGGGTGTATGGATTTCAACTGGAATAGCCAGATAGCTTGGAGTAGGTGGAGTGCAATTAGGCAGTCTCAAAATTATACCACTCCTGCATATTTTAAAACACTTATTAATCTAATGGACAACTTAGACACACAGGGAGGATGAATTTCAAATGGGGTTACCTAAATGGGTGACTCCATTTGAAATCTACACACCCCTGTGTGGAAGATTAATGTCATGTCTTCCATAGGGGAGTATGGATTTCAACTGGAATGACCCATTGCCTTGAGTAGGTGGAGTGCAATTAGACAGTCTCAACAAAATTATACCACTGCATATTTTTCTAAACTTTATTAATCTAATGGACAATTTAGTTCTAGAAACATATTAATAAACTTTATGGCATAAAACCAAGGTTAGAAAACATTCACAATCATAATGTCAGAGAAAGAAAAAATATGATGGATGAATTCATTTGAATTTTGAATAATTTCTGTGTAATGTCATTTTGATAATGAAGATTTATAATCCATGTTTCGTAGTTAGCTTAATGGAGAATAAGTGCCGAGGGAATCACAAAACCAATTATGAATTTATCATTACAGTGATGAATTAACAACTTCGTATTAACCCTTTCCATGTGGGTCTCGACTGTTGGTCGACAAATTCAAAATTTTCTTTCAAAATACAAAAATTTCAGAATTGTATGTTTTCATGACCATATTTGGGATCGGCATGAGAAATGCATTACAATGAGTACAAACAAGCCTAGTATTGGTTCAGTGGTTCTTGAGATAGCTCAAGATATTTTGAGAAAATATCTTGTAACTTGGGACTTTTTATGTTGAAGCCAATAGCCAGCATGCAAAGTGTTAAACTACTCCAGTTGTAGAGCCATTGACCTGGGACGAGAGGGAGCACTCAGATATATATTTTTAGTTCACAAAATGAATATTTGTGGTACCATCTATAGCAAACTTTTGAGTAAAACAAGTGAATCTTTGATTTGGTTAAAATAACACAGCTGATTATCAAAATTATTAATTCTACTAATTAATGCAGCAACAGACATCCACTTCAGGAGCACCTGTTTGATCGGGTTTAATTTTCATGCTTCTCTTCTCTTCTCTTCTCTTCTCTTTCTCTTCTCTCTTCTCTTCTCTTCTCTTCTCTTCTCTTCTCTCCTCTCCTCTCTCTCCTCCCTCTCTCTCCTCTCCCCTCTCCTCTCTCTCCTCTCTTCTTTCTTTCTTTCTTTCTTTCTTTCTTTCTTTCTTTCTTTCTTTCTTTCTTTCTTTCTTTCTTTCTTTCTTTCCTTCCTTCCTTCCTTTCCTTTCCTTTCCTTTCCTTTCCTTTCCTTTCCTTTCCTTTCCTTTTCCTTTTCCTTTTCCTTTTCCTTTTCCTTTTCCTTTTCTTTTTCTTTGAATGCTTTCTTTCTTTCTTTCTTTCCTTCCTTCCTTCCTTCCTTCCTTCCTTCCTTCTTTCTTTCTTTCTTTCTTTCTTTCTTTCTTTCTTTCTTTCTTTCTTTCTTTCTTTCTTTCTTTCTTTCTTTCTTTCTTTCTTTCTTTCTTTCTTTCTTTCTTTCTTTCTTTCTTTCTTTCTTTTTGCTTTTACTTTTATGCTGTTTTCCTTTAGATCTTTTAGTTTTTACTCTAGTTGCTTTTTTTTGTCTATCTTTCAGTGTGTTCTTTTTTGAATGTTGACAACAACAAATATATCCACTATTAATAAACTAATTAAAATCTGAAGAATCTCAATTAACACTTTACAAACATTTTATAAACAATGTGATATTTAATGAAACCACTTCAATATGCAGAGAACTTGACATTGAAGTGCTGCATCCACCGTCCCACTCCCCCTGCAAGGAGGATGTATCAACTTCACCACAGACAATAAAAACATAACTTGTGTAATTCAAACTAATTTTAGATTATACCTCAAGATAAAATGACATTTGAAAATGCGATACAAGAGATACTCCAAACAATGGTGACCGTCCTTTTATGGATATTATCTCTTAGGATATGATGTAAACTGGCTAAGTACCCACTTGTATCGTTAATTATGCACCATTCGATTCAATGGTCAATGTCATTCAGGATTAAGGGTACTCAGGCTTTGTTACTTATGTATACCGGTACTATCGTAGGGAGATACAAGATTTTGAACTTTCTAATTTGTGAGTCACAAGAGATATTAAATCTGTTTATGGTTTGTTCAACAGCTTTGAAGGGAAGTCACATCCTCATTAATTGAACTTCTTATGAAGGAAAGCATTAAACAAGACACAGAAAGATGACTTGTTTAAACTAGTAAAAATTGATACATCATTGGGCTTACCCATTTAAAGTCTACACTCCCTCTGTGGAAGATTTTGGAAACATTTTCCACAGAGGGAGTATGAATTTTAAATGGAATGAGCACATTAGCTAACTCTGTTTGAAACTCACCCTCCCTCTGCAGAAGACACATATTGAATCTTTCTCAGAAGGTGTATGCAATTGCCTAATGTGTTCATTACATTTTAAATTCATACTCCCACTATTTAAGATATTTCCAAAATCTTCCACAGAGGTAGTGTGGATTTTAAATGGAATAGCACATTGATTGTCATATCTATTCCATGTTGCAATAATCTAGTCACAATTCTACATTATCATAGGCTTAGGAACCGAGGGGGGGGCCTTGGGGGCCTCAGCCCCCTCAATAATTTTGATGCGGGGCTGGAGTACCTTTCAGCCCCCCAATAATCCCAGGTGAAGTTAAAAAAATTGTGATAAAATAGAGGGAAAATGGGTCTTTGTGACCTATATTTTGCAACATTTTCTGACCCCCAGTGTGGCCCACAATTTTTTATTCAAGTTTAAGCCCCCCCCCCCATGTGGAAAATCTTCCTAAGCCAATGATGATTAAATTACTCGAAAACTGCTGCACAGAATCACAGATTGCTCATAGACAGATAATGGGACACAAACAAAAATATTTTTTGAGATAGGCATTTGCCTGCCACACCAGAGTGTTTTATTGCCATTACTGTTCTGTTTCACTTTATAAGTGGGCAAATATATTTTGTAAGAATATGTAATACAAATACACGAATATTTAATAATTATGAACAAGTATCCAGAATTCTTACACAAAAAGATATTATTAAGCATTATACTTGTTATTCCAATTCAATTAAATACAATCAAATTAAGTTTTGGTTAATAATTCAATGAAATGACCGAAAATTTCTCCAAAGAATGAAAGACATCCAACCAATATCCTTAACATTTCTTTTCATTGCTTTACCAGCTGTGTTTGTTGATATTTTATTTTACAATACAATGTGCCAATCTTACTTGCCATTCCTAATAATCATTACATAAATGAACCATGGGTAGAAAAGGGGACCTCAATTCTACCAAAGAGTTCCCTCAGGATATAAAGGAACTCTTGCTCTTAACAACTTTTTACTACGGGTAGAAAAGGAGACCTCAATTCTACCAAAGAGCTCCCTCAGGATATAAAGGAACTCTGCTCTTAACAACTTTTTTCTACGGGTAGAAAAGGGGGCCTCAATTCTACCAAAGAGCTCCCTCAGGATATAAAAGAACTCTGCTCTTAACAAATTTTTACTATGGGTAGAAAAGGGGACCTCAATTCTACCAAAGAGCTCCCTCAGGATATAAAGGAACTCTGCTCCTACAACTTTTTACTACGGGTAGAAAAGGAGACCTCAATTCTACCTAAGAGCTCCCTCAGGATATAAAAGAACTCTGCTCTTAATAACTATTTACTACGGGTAGAAAAGGAGACCTCAATTCTACCAAGAGCTCCCTCAGGATATAAAAGAACTCTGCTCTTAACAAATTTTTACTATGGGTAGAAAAGGAGACCTCAATTCTACCAAGAGCTCCCTCAGGATATAAAAGAACTCTGCTCTTAACAAATTTTTACTATGGGTAGAAAAGGAGACCTCAATTCTACCAAAGAGCTCCCTCAGGATATAAAGGAACTCCGCTCTTAATAAAAGGGAACTCAAGCTTCTGAATTACACATTGTTTCTTGCTTTGTTTTGTTTTGTTACCTTTATGGAACAATTTTTTTTCTTCTGATATATCAACAACATTGGGTGGGTGGGAGGGATAAATTTTTCCAACCTTTCTGATGTGACAGAGAAAAGCCAATGATGCCAATTACTGACCAAGAAAGAGAGCTAGCCAATACAATCAAAACAGGAGCCAAGAAAATGCTGTATCTAGGCAACCCCTTTACAAAAAGCATGCAACAACCTCACCAGGGGCCCAAGTCCAAAAGCTAAAGATTTTGGTTTGCATGGTTGCTCTTAAGAGCCCTTAACTGGCCTTGCTTGACTAACCCCAGCACCCCTGGCCAGAATGACCCAAAATCTACTTGAGCAATTGAAGTCTTAAAAAGATTCATAAATTCACTTTTTCAAACCTTATTGCTCATAGACAGATAATGGGACACAAACAAAAATATTTTTTGAGATAGGCATTTGCCTGCCACACCAGAGTGTTTTATTGCCATTACTGTTCTGTTTCACTTTATAAGTGGGCAAATATATTTTGTAAGAATATGTAATACAAATACACGAATATTTAATAATTATGAACAAGTATCCAGAATTCTTACACAAAAAGATATTATTAAGCATTATACTTGTTATTCCAATTCAATTAAATACAATCAAATTAAGTTTTGGTTAATAATTCAATGAAATGACCGAAAATTTCTCCAAAGAATGAAAGACATCCAACCAAGTTTCTCACTCTTGAGGGACTTGCATTTACCCCGCCCCTCCCCTTCCCCCCTCCCCTTCCCCCTCCCTAAGCCTATTCTGGTGGAAACTTTAGCGCCTCGGGGTGCCTGTTAAAAAATACTAAGGCTTGCCCCAACCTTTCTCTGAACTTAACGTTGCCCACGTTGTCTGACATATGGATACCATCCTTCTAAATGGATCATATCTTGAAGGCAACTGGCGTGAGGAGATCCAATCCCATGGCATACATAATGAGCATTTGTCAGCCCTTTGATAATCTTGTGAGCAAATTTGTTTGCTTGATTCTTACATTTAATGCCAGAACCTTTAGACTTCTCTCCATAATAAAATAATCTGGTTATAATATCAGACCATATGATCCTTGTATCAGGCAACATCTTGCGGATTGACTTCAAATTTTCTTCTATCCTATTCTTTAGATCTTTCAGAGGACTGGTAAAAATGTCATTTGTCCCCAAGTGTATGATTACAGTTGTAGGACGTGTTCTACTTCTTAAGAGTCTATACAGTCTGCTATCAACTGCTGCCATGCGACCTCCGCTCAATCCCTTCCACATTACTTCGCCACCACCAGACAATTGAGTGTTTCCTTCCCCAGCCCAGACCACCAGACTATCCCCAATAATCCAAGTTCTCCTGGGTTCTACAGAAAAACAAGAAAAATAACAAACAGCAAATTGTCCACAACACAACCATTATAATACACACATTTGATGCACAATTTTCATTAATACAATAATAATTTTACATAAGACTCATTTATACACTTTTTTAATATTGGTAAGAATCATATGGGTAGAAAAGGGGAGCTCAATTCTACCAAACTAAGAGTCCCCTCAGGGAAAAAAGGGACTCTGTTTACCCTTCATTGTCAACAAATACTATCTATATCATTTACTCAACTTGGGTTAATAAATGTGGCCTAATATATAAGCTCACCGCGGAAGAACGCCAGCGCCCCATACTTTTAATTGAGTCCAGGGGAACCCCACAGAGAGCTGCAGAGGTAGCAGCTCCAATACGAAAACTATGAGAGCTGAAACATTGTGGTGATAGGCCTATTGAGTGTATTCCCTTTTTCAATACTGCATTAAACTGGAAAGCAGTTAAAGGGTCTTTCCCAAAATGAACAAATATAGGTCCCTCTCCAGTAGGCCTTATACTTAAATAATCACCCACAGCCTTCACTGGGCACATTTCTGGATTTAGCCCTTGCTCAATCTGCAATGTTGCAGATACACCAATTTGATCAGTTTTAGAATATCTTATCAACACCTTCATAAACCTTTCAGATTCAAAAATGTTGACATCTTGAACTGCCAAAATGTGATTTGAATTGGCAGTTTTGCTCTTTGCAGTGAATTCACCCACCCTCAAAAACCCATAGAAAGCCAATAAGAATGCAGCCCTAAATAAAGAAACTTCAAACGAGGAACTGCAGACACTTGGAAGTGCCCGCAAAAGCTGTTGCAAAATTGGGATGGTAATTGGACAGCGTTTATCTTCATAATGATTGGAGCGACTTGCACCTCGTTTTAGTTTATGGACAATAAAATTGTCTGTAGGATCATCCCACCCATTGATCTTATGAGCAAATGAGAGGGCTGATGTATGGCTATTTATAGTAGAGGGAGCTTTCCCCTCAATTGACAATTGTGCAACATATGCTACAATATGGCTTATGGGAGCTGGCCATGCTCCCCGAAAGTGAAATCTATTTCTAAACTCCATAAATTGTACACATGCCTGTTTGTAGGACACCTGAGAGGACACTGCTAGCGATGCTTCCAGTAATTTTTTAGCCTCTATCACTAAAGGTTCCACAGAAACTGAGGGACTGGGGTGCATAGTTTCTCTGCATTCGGAGCCAATCTCCTGAAGCGGGCCTCCTGAAAACGGGACAAAGCATCAGCAATTTTGTTATCTCTGCCTGCAATATGTTGCGCTCTGAATGATATGTTGAATTTTAGGCATTGCAAAACAAAAAACCTAACCAGCTTCATAATTTCAGGGCATTTGGAAGTTTGTCTGTTAATTACTGAAATTACTGGCATGTTATCCGATCTAATCATGATGCGCTTCCCTTTGAGAATTCTTCCCCAAAGAACTACAGCTATAAGGACTGGGAAGAATTCCATCCAAGCAATACTTGGTTTCTTCACCTCTGGACCCCAGGGCCATTTCTCTTGAAACCATCTACCACTTAGAAATCCCCCGCACCCTAGGCCCCCACTAGCATCTGTGTACAACTGCAAATCGGAGTCACTCAACCACATCTGATCTTGGATAATTGAGCACCCATTGAAGTCCTTCAAAAATAATAACCAAAGGTGCAGGTCATGCTTCGCTCCTTTTGATACATGAATTTTATGCCATGCACGCTTAATTCCACAACACAAGTCAATTAGCCTACGCAAAAAGGCCCTACCTGGGGGTATTGCTCTACATACAAAACTTAAGGACCCTGTCAGGGATTGAAGTTCTCTCAATGTCAGTTCCTTTACGTTTAGAGCATCTTGAACTTTTGTGATAATTTTGCTAAGTTTCTCAGCTGGTATAGCCACAACTTGGCGGACAGAATCAATTTCAAGCCCCAAATACACTAATTTTGTTGTTGGGCCAACTGACTTATCAGCAGCTAAGGGAACCCCAAGAGATGCACAAACCTCTTCAAAACATTTAACTAGGCTTTGACATGAAAATTTTGAATCTGCAGCGCTCCCTGTAAAGAAAAAATCATCAGCATAATGGCATACTCTTTCAGTACCTGCTACTTGTTTTACTACCCACTCTAGAAAGGTGGAGAATTTCTCAAACAATGCAGGGGAGCATGAAGCACCCATAGGCAAGGCCTTGTCAACATAATATTCTTCCTTCACTTTTATACCTAGCAGCTCAAAATCTTGAGGGTGTACAGGAAGAAGTCTAAAGGCTGACTCGATGTCTGCTTTAGCCATGAGGGCGCCCTTTCCTACTCTCATAACTAAATTGACGGCCACATCAAAGCTAGTATACTGAACCTGGCAAAATTCCCTACCAATTCCATCATTTACAGAATTCCCTTCTGGGTAGGACAAATGGTGAATGAGTCTAAATTTCCCAGGCTCTGCTTTAGGAACTAAACCCACTGGGGAAATTCTCAGTTTTGTAATGGGTCTGACTTTGTATGGACCAGCAATTCTACCCAATTCTACTTCTTTCTGTAACTTTGATACCACCCTGTCTTGATCCTGCATAGCTGATTTCAGGTTTGGGGCATCTCTTGCATCACGAATCCCGCTATACCCAAGTTTAAACCCATTAGTAAACCCTTCTTTTAAAATTAGAGCATCTGATTTGACATTGTATTTGTCTAGCCATGGTTGAATTGCGCTTATTTTTACAGGTGATTCATATTTGCAACATATGCATTGGCCCTTACCCGCTTGTGGTTTACTAGGCTTAGCTTTATAAGCATTAAACATTTGATGACATGGGTCTTTTTTTGCATGACCTAGCTCCATGACTTGAGCACTGACAGATGTCACAGATGTGTTTAAATCTACATGATGACCTGTGACATCCCCCTTTGTTGAACTCAAAGCAACCGGAGTACCCTTGTGGGACTGAGGACCCTTGTCGAAAATACCGACCCCCAGGCCCAGGATTGCCATATCTGCTTGATGATGGGTATGTGGCTGTTTGCTGGGGACGAAAATTTAGAGGATTTCGCGGATTCCCAGTTTGAAGGCTATAAGCAGATTGCTGAGGCCTATACATTGGAGTCGAACCAGGCCATGTGGGAATTGATGATGGTACTGCCACATAAAAAGCCCATAACTCCCCATCAATAACAGCCCAGCTATTTTCAGGGTGAGCCTGCTGTCTCATCCTAAATTGCCTATCATATTCTCTCCAACCCCAACCACCAAAACGAGAAGCAGCAGTGCGCACAGTCTGACCATACTTGAGTAGCTCTTGAGTACGATTGGGGTGGGCTCTTAAATATACCGCCGAAAAAATAAAAAACACATTGGTCCATGAATGTATGGAAGTAATTCTGCGTGTTGACTTGGGGTCTTTTATAATAACCTGCCCAGCAGAATCCAAACTTAGGGCCAGTCTGTTTACATCAGTGCTATGTGACCCCTCTTTCTCCAAAATTTCCCCAAATTCGACAAACTCCCCTTTAATTATTTTATCCTTGATCTTTTGTGGTAAACTTTCACCTAATGGGCTACATACTGAGGTTAGAGCCTTATTAAGGCTGTTAGTGAAATTAACTTCACTAATGGGCACTGAAAGCTGACTAACACTTGTACATACATTAGCATTACTTAATGGCACAGTATTAACCATGTTAACCTCACCTGCTTGCCCAGCCATCAAGTTTGCGGCTGTCACAGCAGCAGTTGTTGCAGCTGGTACTTGTTGCATGTTGCCAACCACCCAATTCTGTCTAGCTGCTCCCTGGTCTGTGGAACTAGCCTGACTTGTATTTGCCGATAGAACTGGATTGGTCACCAATTGCTCAGCCCTTGCCTGGTATATGGATGACTGGTCTACATTCCCACCACTATTCACCGGACCACTCTGAGCTGAATTACTTCCATGTTGGTCACCAGTTGACTGGTTAGACGCTGGTTGACTTGAGTTTGTAAGCTCCAAAACTGCCCTTGCCTGTGCCCTTGTTTGACGAGCATAGGGTGCAGTGTTGGTATTTCTACCTCTACCTCTTCTCCTCCCCGGCATGATGTGTATATGTTGATAATATAATATCCAATTCAAAGTCAAAGTATTAAAAGTTCCAATTTGAAATGAAGTGCAAAAGTTATTCTTTCTCAGAGCAATAAATTTTTCCAACCTTTCTGATGTGACAGAGAAAAGCCAATGATGCCAATTACTGACCAAGAAAGAGAGCTAGCCAATACAATCAAAACAGGAGCCAAGAAAATGCTGTATCTAGGCAACCCCTTTACAAAAAGCATGCAACAACCTCACCAGGGGCCCAAGTCCAAAAGCTAAAGATTTTGGTTTGCATGGTTGCTCTTAAGAGCCCTTAACTGGCCTTGCTTGACTAACCCCAGCACCCCTGGCCAGAATGACCCAAAATCTACTTGAGCAATTGAAGTCTTAAAAAGATTCATAAATTCACTTTTTCAAACCTTATTCTAGAATCTGTGGCAAAAGTAAGGATTTGCTGTGCATAAAAACAGATTTGTACTATGCTGCACTGCAAGGTATCATAGGCATACCATGCAAACCTTTTAAAGGGAGATAATTGAAAAGTCATCATGGCAAAAGGTTGCAAAATGGACACAAAAATTGGACTACATTTACCACATTGTGGTCAATAATTATGTTAATTTGGAAATACATGGATTGCATGTTTTGTGAATTTGATAATTTTTGGCCTGGTATCAACTAGAATGACCAAGCTGTACCCTCCCCAACTCCTGCAGTTGGTTTACCTATTGCTGTGAATGCCAACAGAGTTGCCAAAAGATTTCAGCCCGAATCGCGGGTCAAATAATCGAAAAGTCACCCAAATTTTCTCTTTACCATTGGTTTCTATGGGGCTGGAAACTATCCAAAGTCGTGGGAGCCAATGTTGAAAAGTCGCCCAAATATTTTTCATAACCGTTTGTTTCTATGGGACAGGAAATTGTCAAAAGTCGCAGAAAAATCTTCAAAAGTTGCCCAATTGGGCTACCAAATCGCAGGTTTGGCAACCCTGAATGCCAATTACATCACAAGTCACTTTACCAAACTTATATCTCACCATTTTATTTCTACTTATATCTTTTCTGCAGGTACTACTGTTCAGTATTACATCGGCTATTGGGCTCTACCTGATGAAGTAAGTCAATTTAAAACTTTTTTTAAAACTTTTGAAACCTGCCCCCACCTGAAAACCACACCACCTTTGGTGGCCACAGTCACTGACTCGGTGTTTTAGATGTAATACAAAGGGAGAAAGGTGATATCTAGCCTGTAGCCTAAGCAGTTCTAAATAGGTGGGCCTCATAACAGCCAAAAATGATACCTAACAGCATACATGTAAGTGCAGCAAAAAGGCAGCAAGCGTAGTACGTCCATATGTGTGACACACGGCACTTACCAAAAGTCACACACATATCCCGAAGAATTATAAACCGAACAATTCCCACCATTTTGCTACTGATTAACTATTTTTGGGCCATCTTCATAGATCCATCAGAGATGACTTTGACAGCCCCACAATTAAACAAAAAATCACAGACTCTCTGAGTCTGCTCCCCTCAGGACTAATTCGCTTTTTATCAATGGTACAAACCATTAGTAAAATAAGTTGTTCTGATAATCAGGGAAAACTGGAACTGAATCCTGTCATTTTAGCTTGTGCTATATCCCTGTGGAAAAGGGGCACTTGCTTAGTTAATAACATATGATGGACTTGGTTCTGCCCATGGGGAAAATCAGAGGGACTCCTATTTTGTTAAATAAGGACATGTTCCTGCAAGTTTTTACAAAAGGCATACATTTGTATCATATTGCCACATATTCTGGGAAGTCAAGGATCTGTGATATTGCTAATTGGGTAGGTATGGTGCGAGAGGTTGCGGGTTTGAATCCTGGCGGTGCCTAGTATGCTCTCATGGAAAAAATTGAGTTAGCTTGAAATTGCCCTGGACAAGGAACTTAGTGCTAATTGTCTCGTTATAACCCGTACGAAACTCGGGGTTGCAATGTTTATTTGTGGAATGTCTAGGGTGTGCGCTCTTGTAGCAGCAAAGTCCCTGATTTGTGAAATGGTTTATGGAATGATGTGGGCCGTGGTGGTCAGCGACAACCTGTAAAGTGTGCGGATGCTTGTGGATCAACGTCTAAGCATTGTGCCTGTGCGTAGTGCACTACAAATCACTGCGGTTTTTTTTATTTTTAAGGAAAGCCAATGACATATTGAAGATTTTGATCACCAAAGTTATGGTCCAAGACTTTAATATACCCAGCAAACACATGTTTTACAGAAACCATTAAATGTTGGGTTGTATAAAGGAAATTTTCTGAACTGTATAATATTTAAAATAGCATAGCTGCCAACTACCAGCTGTGTCTTAGTAACATATAAAATCATTGTTAGGAACTTCTCTAAAAGTGACTAATATAAGTTTTAGGGAAGTGGGAGTGACTTACTTATTGTGGTTGCTCACATTGCAGCTTTGACAATTTGAAATTAAATCTGGGAATGGGTGTGGGGTAACAGCACACTGCATCCTATTCAAAGTATCCCCAACCATTGTAGTATTAATACCATAGTTTCATGGACAAACAGTCACTCAGTTAATAACACAACAAATTTCTGTACAAAAATAATCCAATATTTGGGTAAAAGTTTTCATAAAAATGGTTCCAACAATTACGTATTCTGCGCCACGCTACCAGTTTCAAAAACAATCTCCCAATGGACACACAGCTAGTCGCACTCATTCACTAAATACCACAATGGGAAAACACCCCAAGCTGTGCTCGGAATGCTAAATGGCTTCTCGGCTACCTTAACGACAAAAAAAGCTCAAATCACAATATTTTGATATCATCCATTCCAGTTATTGCTGCGTTTTCTTAGATAACTGACTCGGATACCCCTTTGTTTGATGAAAGAATTGGGCTATTCCATTTAAAATCCACACTACCCCTGTGGAAGATTTGGGAAATATCTTCCACAGGGGGAGTATGAATTTCAAATGGAATGAACACATTAGCAGGTATATTTGAAACTCACACTCCCTCTGTGGAAGATTCAGGTTGAATTTTTCTCAGAGGGTGTATGAAATTCAAACGGAGCTGCCTAATGTGGTCATTCCATTTGAAGTTCATGTTCCCCCTGTCGCAGATATTTCAACAATCTTCCACAGAGGTAGTGGGGATTTTAAATGGAATAGCCCATTGATTATTATTCTAGCTGAATTTTGGTGTGTGTGTTATGATAATTTTGACAATTTTTATAAAGTCATGGATGTCAGTGTGATATGAAAAAGGTGTGGAACTATGTTAATATAATGGGTAATTCCAGTTGAAATCCATACACCCCCTATGGAAGGTATGGCGTTAATCATCCACACAGGGAGTGTGAATTTCAAACAGAGTTACCTGAATGGGTGACTCCATTTGAAATCTACACCCCCTGTGTGGGAGATTGAGGTCATGTCTTCCATAAGGGGTGTATGTATTTCAACTGGAATTGCCTAATGTGTTGATTGGGAGGGATCGCCATATGTTCCCCCTCCTAGGTCCTGCATTAATATTTATAGTATCTGTCCCCTTGGAAATGGACAATTCCTCTTCTGAACACATTGTGGTGTTGGTAAGGAATGGTGTGATGTTATAGCCCAAAATAGTGAAATTATATTTTCAGTTTGTCCAAAGGGGGGGGGGGGAGACCCTATGGTTAGGTTACATGATTTGTGTTGAGTATATCAGTATGTGTATCCTGCAAATATTATTTAGTATACGCTTATATGTTAGACTTCAATGGTGGTGTTCATTAAAAAAATAAAAAAATGCAACTTATTTTGAAGAGTTGTATGTGCATGAAAAATGTAAATCAAACAAATAAATGTTGGTTTACACAGTGCCTTTCACATGTGCAAATATATCAAAGCACTGCTTTACATCTATTCCGCTGTTGTTAGAATATGTTGGCTGCCATACAATTCCCAAGGCATACTCATACCTTTGGGCGGTGCTCAATGGACAATATTCATAACAGCTCCCCATTTCACCCCTGGGTAGAGAGAGGTAAAGCTCCTTGCCCAAGAGCACAACACAGTGGCACCGCTGGGGCTCGAACTGGTAATACTCCGATTGCAAGGCAGAGCCTGTACAGATGTGCTACCATCCCCCAAGTAGCTGTTTTAAGACATAACTTTGAAATAACTGGTAAGCTGTTCAAAATATTATGAAATGAAAAAACGATTTAAAGAGATGTACATACTACATACACAACTTGGATTTAAAAAATGTTGATGTATTCCACATCAAAATTGAAAATATTAAGGGCTCTGTCACCCACTTTTGCACAGTATTTACTGTGGGACACGAGAGCACATCAGACATATCAAATTGCATTCTGAATACGAGGAATGTCTTTCTGATATCAAATAATTTTGATTTTTTTTAAAAATTCACGATATAATACAAATTTTATGGCAAAATATTTTAATATTTTGCCATAAAATTTTAAAATATTATAACATTTTATTTGGTATTAAGAAGGAATACTTTAAAATGACTCAAATTACCCTTGTGTCCATGTCTTTAGATTATCAAGTTGTGAAAATAAAGAAAATGTTAAAAAATCACAAATTGGATTGTGTATTCTGTTTAGCATTAACAACGGTTTTTATTCAAATGAATCAAAATACCCCTGTGTCGGTTTCTATATTTTATTACGTTATGTAAAGAAACATGAAAGGAAAGACAAAATGGACTGTTCTATTTGAAATTCATACACCCCTATAGAATACATGACCTTAATCTTCTACACAGGGAGTGTGAATTTCAAATAGGGTTACCTGAATGGATGACTCCAATTGAAATCTTCACCCCCCTGTGTGGGAGATTAAGGTCATGTCTTCCACAGGAGGTGTATGGATTTCAACTGGAATAAGCCGATTCACTCTTGAATCAATTGATTTGTTAAAATACAAAGCCTTAGGCGCATCATTCATCTTGTTTAGCCCTTGGGAAGTTTTGAGACTTTACTTTACCTGGAAGCACCAAATTCATCTTTGCCTGCCCTTGGGAGGTTTAGAGACTTTAGTTTGACAAGAAGCACCAAATTCATCGTAATATGCCCTGAGGAAGATTTGAGACTTCTTTTGTGTGTAGGTTTTGGTCAAGTGGGGATTGTTTCTGGTTAAACAAAAATGTTGTTCAAAAATTCACTCTACAAATTATTTAATTGGATTGAAGTCATCTTTATACGAGATGAATTTCTTCTTCTCTGGAACCTCAGGAGTATAATCTGTCAACAAATCAAAGCAAACAAAAGACTTTTCAATGAATCATTTGAATTTATTATTGGATTATCTAACTAAGAACAATAAGCAAACAATTGGCAAAATATCTATTGTTTTTCTGAAAAATTACTCGGCATTCGGTCATGGGAGTTTATCACTGCTAAATACTATGTTGATAAATACTCCTGAGTATCAGCAAAAGCCTGAGCAAAAGCAAAATAGATATATATTTATTTTTCAATTGTTTAGAATTTAATCATTAAAACAATACAGAGCTTGGCAAGACATTAGAATATGGATTTCCACACCAAGGTGTTAGAAGTTAGAATTAAAGTTGGTATTAGGGTTAGGCAGAGTTGTTATTTGGACAAGAATCTGTGATTCAATTTTTGCAAAGATTGAAAAAGGTTTTTGTAAATCAAGTTGATTCTCGTTAAGTTTTAAAGTCTATGCAGTTTATATCATATTGCATTAAGGGATCTAGAATGAGCGTTTATGGCGTTTCGACAGTATTTTTTTTGGACATGAGAGCACCTCAGACCTATCGAATTGCATTCTGAATACTGAAGCATGTCTTTCTGATATCAAATAATTTTCATTTTTGAAATTCACGATATAATGCAAATGTTATGACAAATTATTAAAATTTGATATTTTTCAAAATTTTGATATATAACAGTCCTCAAAATAAATTTTATAAATCTAATGATATATTTTAAAGTGTATGTAGCTGGGAGGAAAAGCCGACGATCAATTGAAAATTTTGACCTTTTATATTGAAGATATGGATTTTTTCCCAAAAGACCTATTTTTTTTTTGGTGTTTTGGGAAAAAAATCTATATCTTCAATACGAAAGGTCAAATTTTTCAATTGATCGTCGGCTTTTTATCCCACCTACATACACTTTAAGTTTTATAAAGTTTACTTCGAGTACTGTTAAATATCAAAAATATCAATTTTTAATGATTTGCCATAAAATGTGTATTACATTGCAAATTTCAAAAAATCAAAATTATTTGATATCAGAAGGATATTCTTCGTATTCAGAATGCAATTCGATATGTCTGATGTGCTCTAATGTCTCACAATAAATACTGTCCAAACGTTCATACCCCTTCCCTTAAACAAAATGATTCATACTAATTTTATGCAAAATTCTCACACTGTAGAACGATATTCTTTTCCTGTGTGATGTGTGATGAGCATGAGGTCAAAGGTTATTATTGAGGTCAAAGATTAGTATTAGGATGAAAGGTTTAATATTAGGCCCAGAATCAATATATTTTGATGAAAATATTGGCAGTGGAGTTAGGGTTTCAGTTAGGATTTAGAAAAGTAACCTTTATAGAAATTTCTCCAAAATAAATAGCGAGTGTCATAAAATCAACAAATATAGGTAGAAAGGAGCAATAAATCACTTAATTCCTGATTCATTTCACCCAAGGCTTCACAAGTATTGTCTTTATGATTATCTTGTCGTCTCATCTCTATGAATTATATCACTAACTACAATAAAGCCGACCCATGATATTGTAATTTTGTCTGGTTTTGAATGAGCAATTTATTCTTCAAACAAAGTCTTCCTTTTGCAATAACAAATTGATTTTAGTCTTTTGAATAATTTAAATGAAGTTACTTGCTAGATAATAATTAAAATCTTAATCCTTATCATCACATCATAGTTTAATAATTTCTTGTGAATCATGGATGAGTTTTAGCCATACACACAAAAGGATGAAATGACCAGTCCAAAAACAATCTTAATAAGGATGAAAATCCATCTATGATTGTTATCTTTGCAGAAATGGGCTATTCCATTTAAAGTCCACACTATATGCACTACCCCTGTGGAAGATTTATATAAAGTCTTCCACAAAGGGAGTATGAGTTTTGAATAGAATAGACAATTGGGTAACTTCCATTTGAAATACTCACTCCAGTTGTGGAAGATGAAGGTGAAGCTATAATACAGGGGAGTATTGGTTTCAAAACTCTGAGCAATTAGATTTGAAAAACATACTCCTCCTGTGAATGATATTTCCAAAATCTTCCACAGAGGGAGTGTGGATTTTAAATGGAATAGCCCAATGGGTATTTTCAAAAGAAATCTCTATCATAATATTGGCACCGATATGACTAATAAAGAAGATGATGAATATCAAATTAATTAAAAAAGAAACAATAAGAGGAAGCTAATAGGGATAAGAAAAGACTATCTTCAGGCTATAGACACTTGTTTTGTTTGAGAATCAGATTTTTCGCTTTTCTCTGACCTTTTTGTACTTTTGTGTGGCCTTCTTTTCTTAGTCCTTACTTCTTTGTCATTTTGTCTGTTCATAGTTTGGTTGTTCTTTCTTTCCCTCTATTATATGTTTCTTTTCTATGTCTCCTCTATCTTTCTGTTTTCTTATTTTTTTTTCATTAACTTGAATAAAAAAGGTAATATGTAGCCCAATTCTCCAAAGAAGCTCAGAGGGACCTGAAATTTGCTCTCTTATTTTTATTTTATTTATAAAGAGAGGTCCTGCATTTTTTCATCAATTGACTTTAAGCAAAGGATTTGAACTAGCATCCCTGGCCGTAATGCAGTCTATTCAATAAACTATTGGGATCAACCACTTTTCTGCGGAATAAACTTTTATGTTAGAGATATTGGTATGCCTCTATTGAAGTGAGCTGAACATTTGCCAACATCTGTGGCCAACTACATCACATGCAGGGCCTCAGTGGCGTAGCATGGGTCATCATATTGGGGGGGCACCGGGTCTGATTGGGGGGGGGGCACAAGCCATTTTCTCTGACCTTTTGTACTTTTGTGTGGCCTTCTTTTGTGTGCCCTTATGACACTACGCCACTGCAGGGCCTCTATCAGATTTTATCACTGGTATAAAATACTTTGAGCATACAATAAACATATTAAATATACTGCACTTAATAACAATAGCAAGTTTAAAATATAAGAATAGGACACACAATTGATAAACCAATAAAAAAGGTTGGGATGAACAGGCATGTATCACTTCTAAGACCATCTCATCTCTAGATCCTAAAGGGAGGGGGATATCTTTTCTGTTTACTGAAGATAGTCTGTTGAAGTTTTGCTTTCTACTGTAGATAGCATTATCTGACCAAAATAATCGAATTTTTTTTTCAAGAAGCAATAATGGTTAAGTGTTGGTGTTGCCCACAACTTTGACTACATCTCCCCTTAACTATGTCTGTCTGATCTGTATTCCATGTAACTGTACCCCTATCATTGCTGCTAGCTGTTGTTGCCTTATAAATAATTCATCACGGTCAGTTTTAAAATTATATGAGGCAACACTTATGTGATAAAAGAGTTGACATTGATACCCATATCACACCAGCAGCAAGGTGCCTGTCAGATGGATGGCACAGTCTGCAAGGTGCCTGGCTAGTGTTGTAGTTCTGTCTTAAATAATTGATTGAAATTGTTGGATTCACCACTTTGTGGCTTAGTGTTAGGGTTAGCTTTAGGGTTGTAGGTTAAGGTGTTAGAGTGATGTTGGAGTGTTATGATAAAAAGGAAATGTTTTGATAGCCTTAATAATACATGTCCCGAAGTGTCATTTGAGGAAATCTGAACGTAAATTTAAAAGTAGATAAAAATTTGTTAAAGTTGGGAACCTTTGTGTTGAAAAGTATTGGGTTATTGAAGACTGATTAGGGTTAGGGTAACGGCTTTTCTATGTGTGCATCTGGACTTTGTTAATGTTGGCTGTTGTTATACTCAACTATAGTAATATGCAATCAGATATGTCAAATATTTGGGTGTCATCTGCAGACGACAAGTTTCAATATGTTTTTGACAATTCAAAAAATTTAGAATTGTAAATTTTCATGACCGTATATGGAATCAGCATGAAAAATGCATTAAAATGAGAACAAACAAGCCTAGTATTGGTTCAGTGGTTCTTAAGATAGCTTTTGATGTTAAAAGAAAATATCTGAAAACTTGGTCTTTTTAGGTTGAAGCCTATATGGCTAGCATGCAGAGCATTAAACTACAATCAAATTTTCTACTTGCATGTAGGCTTACAATTATACTATCAGTTTTCATTTTTGATTTCACATATGCATATATGATGACATGATCTGGTCCGGGGGGGGGCTTAAAGCTGCAAGTTTGAAATTGAGATAAAGGCAAAAATATGGAGTAAAGGCAAAAATATGGAGTAAAAAACAAGAAAATACACAAGAAAATAGGCATCACAAAACTTTATAACTTTGAAACCAATTATACAAGACCTTTGTTGTTTTCAGTATATGATAGCCTAATATTTGATTATAAGGTAATAATTATAGTAACTCATATTTCAAAAATGCAGATCATGTCACATATAGAAGAGTGCAATGCGCATGAAAATTAACGCAGCGCTAAAATTTCTACTTACAGAGTAGTTATTATGTATAAGTCAAGGGGATGTTTGCATGACGTGAGGGGGAATAAGCCGTCAGTTTAGTTTTACAAAGCCATGTCTGTGGGGCTCTCTTGATCTTTACTAATAAAATGCTTATTAAAGTCATATTTGGGAAAATCAAGTCATATTGGGAAAATCTTGGCAGACAGTTGTTTGCATAGAGCTGGTTGACTGGGTGGAATGAGTACGGAGAGATTAGTGGGAGTGGTTCCGAAAAGTTCATTTGGTTCAGTAAAAATATTGGTGCCTGTTATGTTTGACATGCACATATGCTTAATGTATACTGATGTTATCTACCATAGATATCATTAATTGCCCATTGTGGTTTAATGCTATCTACTGCTGATAGCAATTTTTCTTCAGGCTTTCTGTGTGTATGTGTGAAGTACTTACTTCACGCCAAAAAAAAAATCGTGTTGCCCTCGCAAGTCTAAAATCTGGTGGTTTTTTACCAACTCAACCATTTGATACCTACTATTTTACAGTAACATGAGTGAACAGAGGAAAATGCATATTGGCCGTATTTTCTACCCAGTATTTTATTGATGTAAACAATATTAACATCCATGAAAAAGTATGCTGTTGGGATTCAATGAGTTGGAGATTAAGGTGATGTCTTCCACAGGGGGTGTATGGATTTCAACTGGAATAGCCCTTTCATTCATTGGTCTCATATTATGTTCATTGACCTCTGTGCATGATTTACATGAGTGTGAACTTATTAGTCATGTTGGCTGACTTAATAATGACTTATATTAATGTTATCAGTCCAATATCTTAAATTAACCAAAATTAACATAAATGGATATGAATAAATCAGCATTAAAAAAAGAAATCACAAGTCCTTTTATATCGTACAATGTATGATGTGATCAAGCAAAATCAGTCAGAAGTTGGAAATGTTGATTTTAAGATATACGGTAGCAAAACAAAGGAAATATTTTCTTTTATTTCCTACTGTTTTTGAAACTCTTTAACTGCTCACATCTTTTGAACTAGTTGTCCAAATTCAATAGAGTTCTCTGCAAAATGTAGCTTTGCAAATGCTGTTTACAATCCTATAAGAAACTGAAAATTGAATATGTCCGACTTCAGACTGATTTTGTTTGATCACCTCGCATACGTCCTTATCATACATACGTACATTGACCTATAGATGAATGGCTTTATCCAGATCAGGGCATGTTTGATGAGAATAAAAATCGTCCAACCAAATTGAGATTTTTAATGAATGATTTCATTTTGGCTCGTTTGACCGGGGTGCGTGATTGCATGTATATAAGCTCATTATCTGACAGCTATCGTATTAATGCTAACATAGTTTATCATTTATTACATTCGAACAATGTATACTATAACAAATATACAAGGGTATGAATAAAACAGATTAACATTCAGGTTTGATAAGAAAAAAGATATAAAAGCCATGTTCAGACGGGCTGATCATGTTAAGGTGTCTTCCATTCAAGGTGATGTCACCAAGTCTGACACTCGGAGTTTGGCCAATGAAACCTGAAGCCCCCCCACAAATCAAATCATCACCATACTACATAGAGTGTACATAGGAAGAAGACATACAGAAGTTCTGCACAGCCAAATTGCAATCAATTGGACACACTTAAGGGCTGGGGTATGAATGTTTGGACAGTATTTATTTTGGGACATTAGAGCACATCAGACATATCGAATTGCATTCTGAATACGAAGAATATCATTCTGATATCAAATAATTTTGATTTTTTGAAATTCGCAATTTAATACACATTTTATGGCAAATCATTAAAAATTGATATTTTTGATATTTAACAGTACTTGCAGTAAACTTTGTAAATCTGACGATTTATACTTAAAGTGTATGTAGGTGGGATGAAAAGTCGACGATCAATTGAAAATTTTGACCTTTCATTGAAGATATGGATTTTTTCCCCAAAACACCCAAAAAATTAGGTCTTTTGGGAAAAAAATCCATATCTTCAATACGAAAGGTCAAAATTTTCAATTGACCGCTGGCTTTTCCTCCCTGCTACATACACTTTAAGAATATATCATTAGATATATATAATTTACTTCGAGGACTGTTATATATCAAAATTTGAAAAATATCAAATTTTTATAATTTGTCATAAAATTTGTATTATATTGTGATTTTCAAAAAATGAAAATTATTTGATATCGGAAAGACATGCTTCGTATTCAGAATGCAATTCGATAGGTCTGAGGTGCTCTCATGTCCCACAAAAAATACTGTTGAAACGCATAATAAACGCTCATTTTAGATCCCTTAAATTTCAATGAATTTGGTAAATATTTATGATGATTTTGAGTGCAGTACCACTGTTACAAAGACAGTTGTGTAGCCAGGATTTCAGGTAGGGGTCGGGTATTGGCGAAAAATAGTACGGAAATGGGCAAAAAAAGGCTTAAAATCTAAAATATCATGGCAGCCAGCAGCCAGGGGGGGGGGGGTAAGAGGGGGCAAGATGTCTCAGGAGGGGACAGTCAGGTCCCTCTGCCCCCCCACCCCCATGGCTACATCTCTGTATGAAGACTCATGAGAATGACACAGGTCATGTGTCATGACCAGTGGCAGCACCTCGGGGGGGGGGGGGAAACATGGCTACATCTCTGCATGAAGACTCATGAGAATAACACAGGTCATGTGTCATGACCAGTGGCAGCACCTCGGGAAATCCTCTTTCCCGGCCCCGTTGTCCCCTGTAAAAACCCAAAATTACAAAATTATGTAAATTTGTTGATTTTGCCCCCTGAAAATCACTTTCCCCCTATGCCCCCCGTAAAAATTCCTGGCGCCACCAATGGTCATGACACCTCAAATGAAAGCAAAAACCTGCAAGTTCTACTTCATTGATTCCAGAGTTTCAGCTAACAAAACAATTTTTGTGTGGTAAGATACCCTGTATTTCGTATGCATTGTATGAGTCCGACATCACTCCAAGTGCATCCACATGTCACAACCATCAAATGACACCTTGAATTCCCCAACACCCTGAATGTTCATCCTGCATATGGACATGAGTATCGATGCATTCAAGTCGTTCATCGACCTATATGTGTGATTTCCGTACATACGGACTCATTAAATGACTTCCACTATGTCCGATTCTAAGGCGGTGTATCTTTTCATCTCATCAGTCATGGCTATTGGTCTTGTGGGTATCATAAGAATCATGCCCAGAATCTATGATGAGTCAATGGGTCAGTATTATTGGTTTGTGAAGGTCAGTGAACTTAGCCTGGGGAATTGATGCTGTAATTGATTTTCATTTTATGAAGGAAAGACTTCCATTACATCATGAAATTTGTGTGGAACAAAATAAATTACCAAATTGAGTGAAAAAATGGCAAATTATGTGGTTAGTTTCATCATAACCTGTATGCTTTGTCATGAAATGTCTCAAATGCCAAATGCCTTTTGTAGTGTCATCTTGTCAGTAGCAGTGGCTTGGTGGAATATATCACTCCAAACTTCGGCTTTGCCTCCTCGGTTTCACCCAGACAGAACAAAAAAGCTGCTGAATATCCTTCTATTTTGGGCAAAAATTGGTATTTTTTAAAATTTTACTCCCCCAGATTTCACCTTGCCCCTTGCCCTCGTGGTAAAAAATTCTCTGGTGTCACCACTGCATTTAATTACACTGCTAATATTGAATCGCTGTACTATCATCCCTGGGCTATCAACATCACTGTTACCAAACATGCTGTTTCTGAAATCCTTCAGTATTAAAAGCACAATTATGTAGTTTAGATTTCAAAATTATGGGCTTTTTATAATGCAATGTTTTGATTGCATGTTAGGCGACAAAAAACCCACCCTGTTCTACGAGAGACGGACCTTTCAAGTAGGGTGTTCATCGGTTGAACGTTTTTTTGTTTTACCTTAAAATTTCACCAAAATCTGAAGATTTTTTGTAAACATTTTTCTAAAGGTGTTCAGCCAAATTTAATTAATTTTGGCCCCAAAACGGCCGATTTTACATTATTTTAGCAAGATTAAAAATTCTCCAAAATGCACATTCTGGTTCCGACAGGCTCGTAGAGAACAGGCATATTGGTGTTGATTTTACTTTATTTATTTTTGCTCCATATTTTTGCTGATATATCTCACTCTGTTTCCCAATTGCGGCAGTTTGCTTGGTTGAATCAGATCTATCCAATGTTGCCTGATGCCATACTGTATCCTTCCATTTATTTTATCCCACCAAATCCAAGCTATGTAAAGCAGTATTCAGACTTTTTGTTATGCGTATAATATTGTATGCAACATATCTCGTTGTTTAATCTATTGCCATTCTATTTCCAGTAATGTTTAAGTTCTAACGAATGTTTGATGACGTAAAATCGATAATATATTTCTACTAGATATTACATGTAACATATTGTCGGTTTTTCGTCATCAAACATTCGTTAGAACTTAAACATTACTGGAAATAGAATGGCAATAGATTAAATAACGTAGATATGTTGCATACAATATTGTACGTACAATACATGGAGTCTGAAGCTAGCTTAATATGACATGGCTATTATTAATAGATCTGATGGGTATCATCATGCCCAGAATCCATGATGAGTCAATGGGTCAATATCTAATGGTGTAAGGAGGTCAGTGACCTTAGGCTATGGGGAGTTGATGCTATGTAACCATTATATCATAGTGGCATAATGGGGAAAATTTCCAAGGGGGAAATTGCAATAACTTCCACTGTCCCACTCCAAAAATGACTTGAGCGATGCAGCCAAAGGGCATCAGAAATATTTTTAAACCATAATTTAGCCATAATCAGGATAGTTTTTAGTCAAAAATGAACAAAACAAGTCCAGTGCACACTTCAAAATTATAGTAAATTTCATCACACTGTTAAGTCAAAGGAGGGAGGGCAAATTTTACTCCTTTTGTGTTGATTTTGCTCAGCTTATGGAGCTTATCAGTTATTTCATGTTTGCAAGTGGTACTTTGAAATTATGAAACATCTTACAATTCTCGGCCAGTTCTTTCGTTCAAAGCACCAAGTCCTTACGGTACCAATACGGTGAAAATGTGACAAATTTTCTTTGTTCACTGCACTTTTTTTTAAAGACATTTGTTGTTTTCCTCCGGGGTACTCAAGTTTGGTTTTGGTAGGGACGTGCATTGAGATTTTGGAAGTGGACCCATAAATATACCAATTTTTCAAGAAATTTGGACCCATTGATATACCAAAAGTCAAAATTTTCGGCCGAATTTAACCAAAATTGTCTTAGTTTTTACAAATTTTCCCTACAAAATTTTTGCTAGATTAAGGAAAAAATGGGCTGTTTTTCGAAAAAATTGAGAAAATTTTGAAAAAAGGACCCATTCATATACCAAAATAGGCTTTGAAAAAGGGGTCATTGATATACCAGAAGGCCGAAAATGCTACCCATGTTTGCGCACGTCCCCGTATGGTCATTTGTACTGAGTACCCCCGGGGTTTTCCTTAAAAGGATACTGAAGTTCTGTCATGCATCAATTCTAAAAATAGCTTGGAGATAATGAAAAGAAAGAAAAAATAGCCCTTGGTGTGGGGAAAACAGGGTAAGAATTTCATTGCACAGTGTGAGAATCACACTTGCTTTTTCTTAAAGAATTTTACAGAAAATAATTGCTGTACTGTCCGGGTGTACTGTGCAGAAATGGACAGGAATAAGCTCTGATTCATTCAATCTATTGACAAGAATCTTTGCAAAAATCGATTTGTGAATTCGAGTATCTAGGTTTCACAGCAAGTTATATATAAATGTCTTTTTCTATCCAAAAGTAAGTCTTCAATTCGTTATTTCAAGCAAGTCATCATTTTGTCCACCTAGGCATATCAAATTTTCCAATGCGCTACTACTTTGCTCTCCCCACTGATTTCTAATAATGCTTCCTAATAAACTCCCATCAAGTCCAATATCCCAGTGAAGGGAGCACATTTTGTCATAATGAGGCCTGTCATACAGACACAAAGCATCATTACCCCCAGGGGATTTACCCCCTCCTCAATGAATGGGATTAAAGAAGAACACCGCTCTTGGTACACCGTTTGCATGCTTCATCACATGGTAGGGTATTGTATATTTGAATCTACCAAGACACAGTTCTTTAACTCTCTTCATGCGCACGTCGACTGCAGACGACAAGTTTAAAAAAAAAAAAATTCAAAAATTCAAAAATTTCAGAATTGTACATTGTCATGACCATATTTGGAATCAGCATGAAAAATGCATCAAAATGAGTACAAACAAGCCTAGTATTGGTTCAGTGATTCTTAAGATAGCTCTTGCTATTTTGAGAAAATATCTTAAAACTTGAGACTTTTCATATTGAATCCTGTGGCTAGCATGAGCATTAACCCTATGTGTATATTCAAAATGTGACCCTGTGTGGATTGGGTATTGAAATTAGTACCCCACACAAGCGGTTGATATTCAAGATTGCAATGGTTAAGGGTGTGGCACTGAACTTAGTCCTCAGAATTGAGAATGCTTTTACTCATTTGTAATGTAGGGTTGTATTATCCCTCTGAGCACCAATATTTGGAGTAGTTGATAAAATAATTTTTAATTAAATTTTTGAACAATTTCAGATTTTACATTATGATATTTGGAATGTGATGGTATTTTAAACTAAATTATCAAACAAGTACAACAGTAGGTAGTATTGGTTCAGTGGTACCTGAGATTGGGGTTTAATTTTTCGGACGAGTTTTAGCGTTATATGTTCAGATTTTGGCATGAGAGGAAACATCAAATGTGTGTTTAGATGCAATTTTCATGAAACTTGTAAATAAGTAAACATAAGCAAACCTGCCAGAATCATTACTACTTTCAACAGCATTCCTAATGGACTATATCACTTAAAATCCACACTCCCCCTGTGGAAGATTTTGGGAATATCTTCCACAGGGGAGTGTGAATTTCAAATGGCATGAACTCATTAGGCTGCTCCATTTGAATATCAATAACCCTCTGTGAAAAATTCAACCTAAATCTTCCACTGAGGGAGGGTGAGTTACAAATGGAGCTGCTAATATGTTCATTCCATTTGAAATTCATACTCCCCCTGTGGAAGATACTTCCAAAATCTTCCACAGGGGGAGTGTGGATGTTAAATGGCATAGCCCAATAGGATTGGTTTATTAATAACAAACAGTCAGACAGTTAATGAGTTTTAAAGAATGAGTTTAAAAAAAAGATTTCCTGATATCTGTGAGATTACTATTTTCCTCAAATCTAATCCCTTGGTATAGACATGGTATACAAATGGTTAATGCTCTGCGTGCTAGCTCCAACATAAAAAGTCGAAGTTTTCAGGTATTTTCTCAAAATATCAAGAGCTATCTAAAGAACCACTGAACCAATACTAGGCTTGTTTGTACTCATTTTAATGCATTTTTCATACTGATTACAAATATGGTCATGAAAATTCACATTTCTGAAATTTTTGACTTTTTAAAATTTTTTTGAAACTTGTCGTCTGCAGTCGACACCTACTTGAAGAGAGTTAAGATTTGTGATTCATAAACCTGTTTGCACACCAATATTGGTTCAAGAAGTTGTCTACTGCGATTACCGGGTTGGCGCGAGGGACTAGATGTGCGTGCCGGTGAGACACACGAAGCCACTTGGGCAAGTGGTATAAGTGGGCGTGTCTTCTAAACACACAGGATTTATGTAAAGCTTGTCTGAATACCGGTGAGTTGTTGTAGTAATCGTGAGATGTTTTGAAGATGGGTGGTGTATTAGAAGGAAGGAAGATGAAGTAGGGGCAGGATTTATTAGTATCCCATGATGCATTGCAGTTAATCTACATGTATAGTAGACACAAACCAGTGGGGAGCAAATGATGGCTGTGGGTATTAAATCCCCCCTGCCCACCCTAACTTGGCCTTACCCTCCAGGTTGCCTCCAGTCAGAACAAAAAAAACATACTGAAAATCACACTATATTGGCCAAAAAGTGCCACATTATTAGGCAAGATTTCACTTTTCGCCCATTGTTCCTTTGAATAAATCTCCCAGTGCTGGTCGCCACTGACAGAAATTTGAATGTATTTGAGTCCAAAATTTAATTAGTGACCAACAGTAAACAAAGTCAACATAATGCAGAGTAAACGAGCCAGCGAGCGAGCGAGCAAGCAAGCAAGCAAGTTAGGGATACAAGATGTGACTGACTAACTTACTATTTCTTGAACAAATTATTGTTAATTTTTAAAATGACCTTAATTTGTTTGTAAAACATGAAGCTTTTTTGCTAAATTTTGATACAGTTTTATTCAGAGACAATTCCATGAAGAGCTCTTATTATTATTATAATGATATTGCTGAGAAAAAGGGGGCAATTTGTTACATTTTATCCCTTTTCATTTGATGCAAAGTTAAAATTGGTTCCTGGAGCATGTTACCTAATAATACCAGAGTGCATCATGGGAAGACAGGTTTTGCTCCTGTGAAGATGTAGCTGTGTAATTTAGGTAGATATGGTAATAGGATGTTATAAGATCAAAATACTACATACTGACGTTAACTCTGTACCTGTTCATTTCGCAACTCCCGAATCCAGTCAATGTCCTAAAATTTTACTTAATTTGTTAAAAATGGTAAAATTTCACCTTCTTATAGATCTTATTTGAATTTGGATGCAATATGTAGCTAGAGTACAAACATGATTGGTATAGCAGCTCAAAAGATAGACTTTATCATCTTATGAGGAACGTTTTCACCAATATCAGAATCTGATGAGGTGTACACAATTCAAGCATGCAGGTATGAAATATTGATGGTTATACACAAGGATCCACAACATGCTCATCTATCAGGGGCACAGTTCTTGAACCCCAATATATTTGTACATGTATTGAATGACCTTTGTAAATTTGGGTACAAAAACTCATACTCTGCAACTTGAGGTCAAATTTTGCACTATGATTATGTAATTGAGGTTATTGGACTATGCCAATGGGATGAGGCTATAATTGTGGTCCATAGTGATAGGATATATGGGTTATAAAGCTGGAAAAAATGAAATGTGAAAGTAATGAGGGGGTAGGGAATTAGAGCTAGATGATCTGATTTCATCATGTGAGTATCTCTAGTGGTATAGTGAGATATTTCTCATGGGGGAGTTTGGGTCCCGGTACTATTGCACTCAAAAATATTGGGTATAAATAGTCATGCTTGTGTAGTTAGTTTGATTTGAAAAAAAAAACACCATTTGTTAATTTTGAGGCAGAGCACCTTTAAAGCAACAATATTTTTTTAGAATAAAACACTTTTTTAGCTGTGAAACAGCAAGAAATTGAAAGAGGATTTGGTATTTTGTTTTTGTTTATAAAGGTCCTGTAAGATCTTTCAATTTTGATAGAAATGTGCAAGTTTTCTTGTCTTTTTATTCAATTCTACTCCACTTTCACAATTTAACGTGTGTATGGTAAAGTGCAATGGCTTATCTGGCAAGGCTTCAAGCAAGCAGCCCTATATTTCTTATATATATATATATATTTCCTATATTTTTAAACAAAATTAAGCAAGTCAGCGAGTAGATTTTATTGCATGGTCTCTATTTTTTTGCCCAGTATATTATTTATAAGTCGTGTTCACATTTTGAGTTACACCCGGCATAAACTTACGCTAACATTAATCAAAATTCCACAAATATTTTTTTCTACATCTACCGCGTGTCCACACCTAGCCTACTCCTAGCACTATGCCGACTAATTCCACCAAGTATTCACTTCTGGTTGGCGTAAACATTGGCTACCACTTCCGGTGTTTCTGTGACCTTTATCAACCACGCGATATGTAATTTCTTAGTTCCGACCAACAAAAGGCCAAACTTACTCCAGGTGCCAGGCGTAATCTGCGTTTACATTGCAACTTACTCCTGGCAGCACCTACTGCTACTCCTAGCAACTTGCGCCGACCAAGTTCCGCCGGGCGTACGTCCAACAATGTGAACACGACTATAGATACCATACCAGTCCAAATTATATTATGATGCACACATCATGCAAAGAAATAAAGTATCTTTGGGACTTCCTTCCCTAACAATGTATTTGACTTCCTCTGCCCTATATTTTTATTCAAAACGTTCCTATATTATTCCTATATTTTTGCAAGCAGTCAAACTGTTGCAGAGTAAAGGTTCTTAAATTATATTGATGCTACATTGTAAATGTTCCCTCTTTCAAATTTTCTGACTCAAGAAATGTTGTTTTAGGCTTCCAACCATGCCTACTTTAGCTTCCTGAAATTTAACCCAATTTCTACCCAATTTTCATCTAAAAATGTAACCATTTGCAGTTAAGTGGGAATCTATCTGATTTCCCATCGATTCAAGAGTTTTTTGAATTTAAATTTTGATCAGATTCACTTATGCCGTAGCCATTAATTCTCTTCACGCGGGTGTCGACTGCAGACGACATGTTTCAAAAAATTTCTAAAAATTCAAAAATTTCATAAATGTAAATTTTCATGACCATATTTGGAATCAGCATGAAAAATGCATTAAAATGAGTACAAACAAGCCTAGTACTGGTTCAGTAGTTCTTAAGATAGCTCTTGATATTTTCAAAACTTTTTCCGTTGAAGCGCATGGCTAGCACGCAGAGCATTATGGATGAGCAACCAGTCGTCTGTTTGTTAGGGGTGTTTCCTGGTATAGGCTCTTGGGAACATGTTCTCTGAATCATCACATCATGTTATTCTTAGAGATAGTATGGGTGTATCAAATTTGTGCATTGTGTATCTATGTGTGAGTGTTTGGATAGCAGACTGGTATAGCTGCCCTGTGCAGTAAGTTGTGACACAGATTTCTTGTGAAAATTTACAATTTCGGAAACCCCAAATCACCCCAAGTTTTTGATGTACTACATGAGCTTACATGTACTTTCAGGAAACTACCATAGGCGTGGTAGGAAGCATAAAACAATATTAATTGTGTACCTGGAAAAGTTTAAACTGGAATTTTTGATCAGTCCTTGATCAATACTTTAGCATTCAACATTGATGAATTTTGTGAATATTTATGTTGATTCTGAGTGCAGATTCATAAATTATAAATTATGACGATTACGGATGATATCCTGAAAATATAGGTCGAAATATTTCATCTATAGGCCAAGTGTTCCGGGTAATAGCAGCATTGATTTATTTCACCAAAGATATCAACATGATCAAGGATAATTTAAAATCAATACATTTTGCAGACATGGGCATAGCATCATGGAATGGCAAAAGTGCCCCCAATTGATTTGAAATCCCACAGGCAAGCCCCCATCAGGCCTGTTGCCCCCCCCGTATCATGTTGGGTAATGCTTTACCCAATATTGGGTTTGGCTAAAGGAATGTACACAACATTGGGCAAAACATTACCCAACGTTGGGCTGTGCCCTCCTTAACCAACGTTGGTCAAACTTTTCTGAGTGTGCAAATATTTTTTTCTGAATGTTTGATTATTTTCTATGTACCTTAAGGGATCCAAAATGAGCGTTTATTGCGTTTCGACAGTATTTTTTGTGGAACATGAGAGCACCTCAGGCGTGTCGAATTGCATTTTGAATCTGAAGCATGTCTTTCTGATATCAAATAATTTTCATTTTTGAAAATCACAATATAATACAAATTTTATGACAAATTATAAAAATTTGATATTTTTCACATTTTTGATATATAACAGTCCTCGGTAAATTATATAAATCTAATGATATATTCTTAAAGTGTATGTAGCAGGGAGGAAAAGCCGACGGTCAATTGAAAATTTTGACCTTTCATATTGAAGATATGGATTTTTTCCCAAAAAGACCTTATTTTTGTTTGGTGTTTTGGGAAAAAAAATCCATATCTTCAATACGAAAGGTCAAAATTTTGAATTGATCGTCGGCTTTTTATCCCACCTGCATACACTTTAAGTATAAATCATCAGATTTATAAAGTTTACTTCAAGTACTGTTAAATATCAAAAATATCAATTTTAATGATTTGCCATAAAATGTGTATTAAATTGCGAATTTCAAAAAATCAAAATTATTTGATATCAGAATGACATTCTTCGTATTCAGAATGCAATTCGATATGTCTGATGTGCTCTAATGTCCCAAAATAAATACTGTCCAAACGTTCATACCCCAGCCCTTAACTCTCAGGCTTACAAATAGCCGATAACGTCTGACAGCGTGATGCGAAGTGATATCGAAGCGGTTAAGCCCGAGTACCTCAGGCTAGCAACAAGGCAGCCATGAGATGCAACATTGGTGTTGTAGTCCTCCTTGATTGAAACAATACACTGTCTGTTGAAATGCAATAATGACAACATCCAAAAACAACACACGGAAATTGCTAGGACTCTTGACTGGGACAGCGATACCATCGGGAATTGAAGCAAGAAAGTGGCGTTTCATCCTCTTTCTGGACGCTGGTACTCTATTGGGAAATTTGATGAACATTTTGTTGGACAGCTTTTCAGAGTAAATTGGAATGGGAATTCATGTTAAAAACATCACATTTTTTTGGACATCGCTTTTGAGAGGGAACCTTAATTAATGTTTTATTTGACAGATATAAGGGAAATTTTCTTAAAGGTTGGTAAATGTGCTGGAAGGGACATGTAGTAGGGTACGATGGGAAGTCGGGAAGTCGTCTGCATAAAATTGACAAATATGTGAAATATTGTCTAAAATATGCAAAGTTGGAAACAAGCAAAGAAATTATGATGACAGGGACCACCACCGCTGCTGCTGCTGATTACTCTAAATCAAGATTTGAAATTCAGATCTTTTAGATAAATTTAAATTCATGATTGGCCATTTACTAGAGTCCTTAGGGATTTGGTTAAATGCAAGTGAAATGGAATGAATTGAGCAGTAGCAACAGCAAAAACAAATAACTAAATGAATGAATTAACAAACAACTAAAATACAAACACATATTAGCCAAAGGATGCAATGAACAATTGCGTTATAAATAATGTCACATGAAAGTGGTTCAAGTTGCCGTTATCCAGTAAAAATTTGCTATCAAGTTTTTTCCCCAAATTTTGAGAATGGCTACAATTAGCAAAACTTGAATTGCCATGTATGGCTATATATAGACACAGATTATACAATATATGATGCTAGTGCATCTTTTTCTCACAGCTTTCGTGTGAAAGATATAGAGATGTAATTAGTGCAATACATATTAAAACCGAACAGATGATAGCTGTATGCTAGGTAAACAAGTACTATTATGTCCACACAAATCAACAAAGACCCCTTTATTGGTTCATTCTTTCCAATGCCCCTTTCCCAATTGAACATCCATTCAAATCTCCATTAAATGACTCACACTACATCATAAATACATTATTTACCTGTATATATAATTTTCCATGTATAATTTTCCAATTTTACTATTTTACACCATATATATAAAACAAACAGTCCAATTGCCAACATAGCTTCTCCAATCAAAAGTTTCCCCTACATGAGTCACACCGCACTGCAAAGTCCAATATTTACCTATACATATCTCCGTTACTACCATCTATATGTAAAACTAACAGTCTCAAATTTACCAATTCCCCTTCCCGATTCCAAAGTTTACACAAACCTGTACCCCCTCACGTCAATGACTCACGCCATACCATAAATCCAATATTTATCTTAATGTATTATTTTTCCATTTTGCAATTTCCATATTTTAATTAAGCAAAACATAATCTCAATGGTCGATGACCGTCTTGTGTTTGCCTAATGGATTTAACGTGTTTGCTGATGTTTTCTCAAAGTTTGGAAATACTTTATAAAAGCGTATCACTTACATACCAAGATGGGACTATTAAAATCTGATGATGAACGGATTTAAATGCATATGCATAAGAAATCAATCACAGAATGCAACTTTGAGAAATGGGGACTTTACTTATTTGGTAAGATGGCTGTATCTCGTTATTGATTCTCCAATATTGTACTTTCTTTTTCCATCATTTATACTATCTATTTTTTACAGCTTTCATATAAAAGATGGATGTAACTAGTTCAATATCTCATCAATTATACTTTCTTTTTGCATGGTAATATGTGTGATTCTAAACACCAAATAATGAAGTTTGATTTCTGAAAAAAAACCCACCATTTTACTGTGTTGGCAAAAATTAGAAACATTGGTAGCAGCAGTACAGGTGCAGCAGCAGCAACAGTGACAATAACAACAATGACAACATCAACTGACAATAACAACAACAACAACAATGACAATAACAACAACAACAACTGACAACAACAACAATGACAACAACAACTGGCAACAACAAATACCAATGATACCAACAACTGACAACAACAATGAAAACAACAACTGACAATAACAACAACAATGACAACAACAACAGGCAAAAACAATAACAATGACAACAACAACTGACAACAACAATGATGACAACAACTGACAACAACAATAACAATGATACCAACAACTGACAACAACAATGATGACAACAACTGACAACAACAATAACAATGATACCAACAAATGACAACAATGACAATAACAACTGAGAACAATGACAACAACTGACAACAACAGGAATGACACAACAACAACAATGAAAACAACTGACAACTACAACAATGATTACAACAACTGACAACAACAGGAATGACACAACAACACTGATGACAACAACAACAAACTAAAGTGTTACCATCTATCTCTTCTGCCATTTGTGGCCATTTATATACAAGTTCCCTTGCTCCAAAGTTACAGTTTTTGTGTAATAGTTCTTCTTCTTTGCTGCCTGAAACCCCATCAAAAGTAAATAAGGTTTTATTTTATCTCAAAGTAAATTCCCCAAAATACTATTCACTCTGCTTAATCACAAAGTATGGGTAAGCAGCTAGAATAAGATCACCAAAGCTTTATCCCCAATGCTAAAAATCAATGCATTTTATGAATATTGATAAAAAAATCTACTCCCTGTATTGATTTGTGCAAAAACAGGAAGACTGCTATCTTGAACAGATCAAATATCAAATGTGATATCAGGTCCTGTAAAGTGTGAAGGGGCGAGGCATGAATATGTAAAAGTGAATATACCATGTCTCACAAGTGGTATAATACTGGTGTAAGAGGAAGGGCCATTGGGAATCTAGGCTGGGGTTGGTACACAAAGGGATCACTCATGCTTGGCGGATTTTGATATCCATGGCTAGCGATGTTTAGTCTGAGAGAGATAAGTATGTGATATCGTTTTGAGTTAATATGAAGGGGCAATTGATGAATATGTATTACTCAATATACCAACTTTCAAGAGTTATGGATACCGGTATAATATGCCAGGGCGTGGTGCACAAAGAGATGGAGCGGTGTTTGTCGGATGAAATTTGATCAGACTTTAGGGAAGTTTGAACACCGGTCCGAAAAATTCGTCTTTACACATTGCTTGTTTGTTCTTATTCTCCATAAGGAATTAGAAGACAGAATCGTGTTACTTTTGTTGACAGTTGGTGAGCCTTAAATTCCCCAAATTCATATCCAAATTATTTTTTATTAAGAAAGTAAATTTGTTTTGACGCCAAGATAGCCGCTAAGTGGCAGTGGTATAACAGGAAAAAACTACAAAGTTGTTCAGCTGACTCACTCCAAAAATTACTTTACTAGGACCAGGAAAATTGAGAAATTCTTCACAACTTTCCCGTTGAGACAAATATGCAAACAAATTTTACACTATTTTGGCTCGTTTCAGAGGTGTAAGTCTTCCGGAAATTCCTGGAATTCCGGAAATGTGGCCCAATAAGATATGAAATCCGAAAATATAAAAATATTTTCTGGAATTAAATGATGATAATTAATTCATCATGAAAACAACCAAAAATCTTTTTTAGGAGGGGAGTGGGGTGAGGGGGGGTTGAACTCCATCCGGGGCTCTGCCCCCTGGACCCCCGTTGAACGCCTCGCATGTTTTTTCAGGGAGTGGATCATTTATACCTCACTTAATACACCTCTGTCATTTAAACAAGCTAAGATGCAAATGCATGTATTGTATTGATTTTGTTACAGTATTTTAAGACTGTAATTTAGGGAGGTCCTATTCTAGAGTGCTGTAAAAGAACTTGCAGTGACATCACCAAGGGGGAGGGGACTTGATAACTTTGGCTCCACCTTTTAGTTTCCCCAGTCAGAACAAAAAGTAATTTAGGGAGGTCCTATTCTAGAGTGCTGTAAAAGAACTTGCAGTGGCATCACCAAGGGGGGGGGGGGCTTGATAACTTAACTTTGGCTCCACCATTTAGTTTCCCCCAGTCAGAACAAAAAAAGTAATTTAGGGAGGTCCTATTCTAGAGTGCTGTAAAAGAACTTGCAGTGGCATCACCAAGGGGGGGGGGGGACTTGATAACTTTGGCTCCACCTTTTAGTTTCCCCCAGTCAGAACAAAAAGTAACAGAAAATCCCACTCTTTCAGGGAAAATGCACAAGTTTAGCCATTACCACAAATTTCACTCCCCCCTGGAAAAATATCTTGGTGTTACCACTGAAAACTTGCCTGGAGAAAGCCTGACAGGTTGATCATGCACCAGCCCCGGGGTGAGGGGGTACTCAGTACAAATGACCATACGGAGACATGCCGCAAATATGGGTAGCATTTTCAGCCTTTTGGTATATCATAGACCCTCCCTCGGGTCCGTGGAGAACGACTGGTAATGTAGATTACATAGCATTAAAAATCAACCCAATACACGGACCCTCCCAGTCTGTAGGCAATTTGACTTCCAGCTCCCACAAACTGCTGGAAGTTCACTTTACTGGATTTGGAGTCACGCAATCTTTCTATATACCACGTCCATGTTTTCACTACATTAACGTTTGTGTAGCGACTAAACAACGATATTGTATCCGACCAATCAACGCAGCTTGGCAGCGCTGGGATATTTGAAAAGGCTTCCTAGCTAAATAATGTGCAAACATTTGCAAACCGCCGCCGATAATGTACGCAATATGGACAATAGGCCTAAGTCCGAGTCGAGTGGTTGCCTTTTATTATTGCGCGTACCATGGGTCTATCAGGCGCGTGGCACTTGAGCTCAATGCCCGGGCCCAGGTGTTGACAAGCGTCCCATCCGATCCTGCGTCCCATCCCGCGGCATAGCTTTGTGCTACCATATTTGAATTGAAACTGGGCGGGCTTTACGTAATTGACATCGGAATCACCGTGCTTCGTTGAACGAATATTTGGAAGTGAGATCTCTAACAGATTGGACCAGTCTCGGAATCAGCGCTCAATGGACTTTCGCGTTCACTTATAATACTGAGTATATTTCTATATTGCTGCATGGTTGACTGTGGTGGGGTAATTAGTGGCGTCGATTTGTGGATGAAGAGGAATGGGTTTTGGCATTGAAGAAAATAAGGGGCGGAGTTGACATTTTTTTTCATAGGGCATTACGTAATTATTTATTGTTACATTATCCAGAGATGGAACCGAACCGAGACTGGGGGGCCAGTCTAGGTATATCAATGACCCTTTTTTCAAAGCCTATTTTGGTATATGAATGGTCCTTTTTTTTAAATTTTCTCAATTTTTTTCCGGAAAATAGCCCAATTTTTCCTTAATCTAACTAAAATTGTCAAAATTTTCCCAAAATTTTGGGAAAATTTGTAAAAACTAAGACAATTTGGGTTAAATTCGGCCGAAAATTTTGACTTTTGGTATATCAATGGGTCTAAATTTTTTTTTAAATTGGTATATTTATGGGTCCACTTTCAAATTCTCAGCAGCACGTCCCTACCAAAACCAAACTTGAGTACCCCGGGTGCACCAGCAAGCAATCATGCTCATTTCATCTCTGACACCAGTCTCTGTTCAAATTCCACTGTATTTTATCATTCTCATCAACATTAAACAACCATATCTGATGAATCATGAGTCCAATATTTTATGGGATTTTTAACATAGTGGGCAAAAAAAAAATGAAAAATTTAATAAAGGAAACATTTTTTCCAACAAAATGAGTCAATTTGCTTGATTATATCACGTCAGAATGAGAATCACTATAAGACATAACAGTCTCATTATCAATTGCACAGTTCAATGACCTCAATTTGAAAATCATAACTCAACATTTGACCTCAATGTTGGAGTATGAGTTTTTATACCCAAATCATTGAAAGGTCATTCTATGCATGTATAAATGTATTAGGGTTCAAGGACTGTGTCCTGTAGATGAGCATGTTTGAGGTTGTAGCAGAATCATCTCATACATCTTCATAAGATAATGGGAATGACAGAAACCACCTGATTGACATACATTGGGCTGTTCCAGTTAAAATCCAAACACCCCCTATGGAAGACACAACTTTAATCTCCCACACAGGGGGTGTAGATTTCAAATGGAGTCACCTATTGCTGCATTAAACAACCTGCTGTATGATTCATCCATGTAATAATCCAGGGCATACGATATCCCCACCAAAAACTCATACGCTCTATACGAACAAAAAAATAATTTCATTCCACCGATTTTCCGCTCGTTTGTTTCTTGAAATCGTAGAACATAATCTGGTGGTGTGTTATAGATTTGTGCCATCATGTTAGGGTCCTATTACACCATTATATGCCTATTTCGACGGAGAGGTATCAAGTTTGCCTCGCGCCTGATGCCTCATGAGTGTATGCTACGTCCCACGAGTATATGCAAATAATAACAATGTTTGGCACGACGCGGAAAGTGGGAATTGTGGTAAACGGTCACATTTGGATGCGCACCTAGGTGTCAACAAATTGACGAGAGTAGGTGCGCAAATAACGCTGAATAAGATCGTATGTCCTACAAAAATAACATTTCATTTAGTCGTAGTTTTTTAACCCTTTACTTACTATAGGATTGGTTAATAAATCACTGCTTTGTATAATTTGATTTATTCTGAATCCGAACCCATCTAATGAGATTTTGCCTGGAAAAGCTCGTTAAGTTAAAATGTTAGAAGTTGATCAACTTTGCCATACTTTTCATACTTCGTTTGATATAATAAGATATCAAGTTATGAAGTAAGAGTATGTGATAGAAATATCCGATGACCTATTTATGGCCACCTCTGGTAACTTTGTCTGCCTGTGTTACTTTTCAAAACACTGCAAGCGTACTATGTATCATTGCTCAGTATAATTTGATAGATTGCTAACTCTAAACCTTCATATATAGGCACGTCCATATGGAGGACTTTTCGCTTAAGCAGTGCGGTTCTCGAGCAAAAAACTTGGTGAAATATGCCGTATGAACTGTCTTGAGGATTCTAACCCCTAAGTTTGTCCCCAAATTTACCCCTAAATTTCCCCCAAGAAATTAAGGGGAATTTGCGATCTCCCAAAGTGATCTTCAAGTGGTCCTTGAGTGTTACTGACTGCCATGTAAAGTCGATTCAAACCGCAATGAAATTTGAGCTAGGTTTTTATGAGCTCGGAGGTGAAAATTCTCAATCCGTGGAGGAAATTTTCATCGGCGATTAAGCCCGATCCTGACTCCACATCGCAGCGCGATGCGATGCTATAAAAACTGTAATCTGAGCCAGGTTTTTACGAGCTCAGCGGTGAAAATTCTCATCGCGCTGTGGAACTTTCGGTCTACGATGGAGTTGAACCATGTTCAACTTTTTCGCATCGCGCTGCGACGCTTGTGATTGGCTGCTGGAAAATCAAGGTCGGTAGAATGACCTTAAAAGGAGATGCATACCCCACGTGCTTTAAAAACATCGCAACATCGCGCGATGAAATTAAAATGTACATTTTAATTTCATCGTGCGATGCTGAGATGTTTGAAAGCATCGCATCGCGCTGCAAAGTGGAGTCAGGATCGGACTTTAGAGTTTGAATTTTGTTCAACTTTTTCACTCTCTCTTGCAATATCGCGGCCATGCACTCTTGTGATTGGCAGTTGGAAAATTGAGGACTGCATTCACTATGGAAGAATGAAAATTGGACAGCAATACTCTCATTGCGATTACAATATATCGTTGCAGTACATTTCAGTTTTATAACATAATGCTGCAGTGTAAAACTGCATCACGCAACATTGTGATGTGGAATCTGAATTGGACTTCAGGGGCCATTTTGCAATTTTAAAGCACTGAGCTTAATCTATGACCTTGGTCTAATACAATTCAATTTGGCATGCGCTATATAGGTCTCAGTAAGCTTCAGGTTGTAGTTCCAAAGCTGACATCATCAGTCCCAGAACAATGCCAAATATGGATTAAAAGACCTTTGACCTTGGATGTACAACAGCATGTTATGATCTAATGGGAAACTGTGCACATCAACAAACACCATTTCTATCAAAAAGGCAACGTCTGATATAATTTGAAACCACATAAATTACTAGAGTTGGTTCTTCTCTTGGATTTGGACCAAGCTTTAGAATATCGAATGTTGCGTTTTGAAATAAAACAAACCAGAAATTTATCACCCATTGTAAAAGATATGACACATGTACCGAATACATGTACATACATTGGGTGACCTTGTGGATTTCCTGGCCCAGCCATGCTAACCACATAAGGAGATTATACGATTAACCTAGTGCAGCTATTGTCATAGCAGGGTATTATTATGTAATACTCCTGATCCATATTTGGCGTTCTCTTGGACTGATCATCAGGCATGCCAAACAATAGGATTTCAGTCTTCAATGGGATCGTGTGAACACGCAGTTGGGGATTGACTTAGGTATCATCAATCCTCAAGAGTTCTATGACCCCCTGAGCACCCCTCATGAGGAGCTTCATATCGGGAAGCTTTGGTTGATGGAGTAGTTAAACTGAAACATGGGATCTATAAACTATGTCATACTTCTTATTAAATATTGCAAACTATGAAGCACTCTGAATTACTGCATATCTGATCATCTGGATAAGACTGAAGTCTTTTTGTTTTTAAACAAAGAAGTAGATGTAGATGATACATCTTCAAATTGTATTCAATCTTCATCCTTTAAGTAGGCTAACTGGAATTGATTTGTTTTTCAGGCATAGATAACCTTTTTGAGAAAAATAATACGCAAGTGAAGTTTGTTCGGCTTATAATTGGGGAAAAGAGACTCATAACTTTGTGTATTGATATAGAATGGCATGCACACACTTGGGCACAGCACTTATACTAGTTGCGTGTTGTGTGCATGACTGGCGCGAGGTTCTGTGACTTTATGCAAGCGTAAGATGGGACTGGCAGTAACAAAAGCCGAATAATTTTCGCTAATTGCAAGTTGAACAAATTTTAGTACCTTTTTTATATGGTTTTCAATAAGCTCATTAGAGGATACACTGACAATGATACAGAATGTGATTAATCAAAATTAATTCGAAAAAGAATGAAGTATGTTTTTAAAATTGCAATTTTCTAAAATGAAGGTAACATTTGATCAAAAAATTGTTAGTCACAGAACTATGCCCAAGTCGGCTTGTGGGTAGTTGGTGCTGCAGACTGTGTACCTATACTGTGCCAAAAAAGTATCCTTACACTTGGAAAAATAATCACAATTTCAAAACTGAACCCTATTGAGGTAAATTTGTTTTTTTAATAGATGCACTATCTAATCTGATACATTATGACACCAAGTTGAATCCAATGTGACTTCAAGAAGCAAAGTTACACGCATTTGATTAGACGAAGGTCCAGCTTTAAAAGTGACAAACTGGCCTATTCAAAACTCCACAGACTAGACATTGGTGAATGGCTAATTTGTGAGTGCCTTTAGTTTAAAACTAAAGGAACAAAAGAAAACTGAAACAAAAGAGCTGACAAATAAAATGAAAGTTATGAAAAGTAAAGAGAAGTAAAAACTGAAATAAATAACTGCTTTAAATAAATTTAATTAAAGAAACTATGTTGTCTCTTTGTTGCGCTAGTTGGAATTTTTTTGCACCTTGTATAGGCCAGTTTGTCACTTTTAAAACGGGACCTTTGTCTATTCAATTGCTTGTAACTTTACTTCTTGAGGTTATATTGGATTCAATGTGGTGTCAAAATGTACAGGATAGATAGTGCATCTATTAAAAAACAAATTTACCTCAATATGGTTCAGTTTTGAAATTGTGATTATTTTTCCAAGTGTAAGGATACTTTTTTTGGCGCAGTATAATTATATTAGCCATTGGGAGATAAACTACTAGTACTGGGTACCACACACTCATAGAATCCAGAGTGGGTACGCTGTTAGCGCTGCTCGGTGGCACCGCTTACTCCTGGTATGGATCAGGAGGACTAGGCTACAGGTGATCAAGATATGGGTCGTGGCTCCCGTTGAAATTTGGGTTAAATTTAGATAACTCCCAGACTCTCGTAGGCACGCCTCAAGATGGAAATAAAACCCAGAAAAGCGCAGGTTTTGCCGCAAATTCCAGCAGTGGGTTTAGCATCTTGTTTATCTACCATCAATTCAAACCAGACACTTGAGGGTTGAAGTCAAATCTAAGCTTACTATCATCAATTTGAGCAGTCAATCGGTACAGAGAGAAAAGTTAATTCTTTTCGTCTCATTTTGGGTAAATTTGACAATTTGCCGGTAGGGAGAGAGTTTCATTCGTCAAGTTTCAACATAATGAAATAGAAATGGAATTAAGGATGAATTGAAAGTCAACTGTAGGCTTGTTATCATCAATTTGAGCAGTCACTTAAAGGAGAGAAAGGTTAATTCTTCCACTCTTAGTTGTGTAAATTTGCTAGTGGGAAGAGCGTGTAGGAATTCTCTTTGGGTGTATGGGTGTATGTTTTCAACATAATATAAGAATTCTCTTTGAGTGTATGTTTTCAACATAATTTTTTTTTACAAAAACCTATCAAGTTCTTCCAATAGTAATATTTGTGTTTGTTTGAGTGAATTTTTATCATGCAGATTTCAAACCTGACATGGTATTTCACAATTTTGATTTTTCTGGGCCAATTTTGATCTGTTCACTATACTTTATTCAGCTCATAACAAGTGAGACTAGTAACATAAGGATAATATTTTACTTATATCTTCTACATTCATCCATACATTTATTATGACATAACCCATACCTATGAAACAGTATGCATCATGCCATTTGGACTCACAAATGCTCCGGCCACCTTCCAGCAACTATGGAGCTCAATTACAGTCCTTTTCCCCCGATTTTCAGATACTTTTTTTTCATTACCGGCAACTTGGATATTTTAATTTTCATCAGAAAATGATATCGGTGATATCAATATTATTGGATAGTCGATTTATTGATTATTATTGACATATCAATGGTCCTTAATGTGTTGAATAGAGTGTAGTACATACTGCATTCATCATTCTTTCAGTTCACAGAGAGGACCCAATCTTCTGCTTCCATCTTCAGTTCTAACATGTCAAACCTCCTAATGAGCTGTTCCAATTGATGTCCACACTCTCTCTGTGGAAGATTTAATAAATATCTTTTGCAGGGGGAGTATGAGTTTCAAATGGAATTTGCTCATTAATCAACTCTCTTTGAAACTCACACTCCCTCTGTCAAAGAAACAGGTTGAATCTTTTTCAGAGGGTGTATGAAATTCAAGTGGAGCTGCCTAATGTGTTCATTCCATTTGAAATTCATACTCCCTAGTGGTTTTCCAAAATTTTCCACAGGGGGAGTGTGGATTTTAAATGGATCAGCCCAATGTGTCTAGAAAGGTGACTTGAGATAGAGAATATCTAATCAACCCCATGCATCTTCTATCAGAATGTGAAATGCACAGCATAGCTTAAGGGGGAGGGGGTAACGTCCCTGGGTAAGCGTAATTGTTCCCCCTTTCTTGATTTGATTTGATAAAGAGTGTATGAGTCACTCAATGGTCTCAAATTAGCTGTACCCAGTTTCCAATCAAGAATGTCAGGGTTAGGGGTGACTGCCAATGTATGGATGAAGGAGGGGTATTGAGACCAGTCAGGGTTGCCATTATTTGTGCACAAATAAGTCAAGGCGTTGCTGCAGTCTGTGGTTCTCGGGGACTTAAACAGCGTGAGGCTGGATATTTAGCCCGAAAGTAGTGCTACAGGCTTTTCCCCTTACCTTTATTAAGGCGTTTTGTGGCATTACTGAGACCAGCCATGCACCTGTTATCAGTCGGAATAAAAGTCATCTTTATGTTTGAGTAGGATGCCATAGGGTATGTGAGTAATAGGGGTTAGGTTATGCTCTATGTGTATGGATGTTTACCATGCAACCTGTAGCTCATTGTGAGAGGGGTTCTTTCCTACCTGTGCAGTAGCAAACCACAGACCCCTTGGACCACATACCTCCTGCCTGTTCTCTTGAAATGGAAGAATATTCCTCTATACTGATGATAAAGAATGAAATTATGATGAAAAAAATGAGGGATGGTACCATGAACGTGCCCCTAACTTTAGTTATGTGACTTGGTAAAAGTATATTGACCCTGTAGTCCAGGATGTCAGGTTAAGAACCACTTGATCACAGCTCTGAGAGAAGTGTATAGCAAGCCATTGGGGTCATTACATATTGCGGCAACGTGTTGCTTTCAATAAGCAACGTGTTGCTAAACCAGCCAACAGGAACATAGCTTTTGGCATCATGTTTAAATTCCTCAATAGGAGGCACCAATCACAGCAAATCTTATAGGAGATTCGTACATCTGCATGCAGATCGATGAATAACATACAGTTTTATCAGAAGCGTGATCTTGTGAATTGAGCAATGAAAACAATGCGTTGCTTTTGAGCCAACGTGTTGTTTTGAAGGCATCACATCGCCAAAACCTTTCTTCTTATTAGCTGATTTACTTGTTGAAACATTTTTTTGAGTTTGGAAAAGCAATGTGTTGCCGCAATACGTAATGGGCTCAATGGCTTGCTATAGAAGTGAGGACTCTAGCTGTTTTTCGTTGCACTCTTACTCTGAAACAAAGTTCATACAATAGCTCTGTCTTCAAGACAGTGATATAAGCAGGGGTGATGTCTGAAATGTGTAAGTTGGGACCCTTTTCCCACCTTGATACCATCTTTATACAGTCATATGGAAAAGCCCCAGATTTATTTTCCCTCGGACACTTTTGTACTACCCCTGCTAACTTCTCATTAATAGAAGTCTAGTAAAATACTAGTATGCCACTGTACCAATCTGAGAACAGTTTGGCTTGCATTTATTTATTTCAGTATTTTAAATAGAGATGATGAAAGCAGATAACCAACTATCCATGTGAAAATGTCTTAAAATTTGAAATTTCAAATCACCATGATGATGCTCTACCGGCCATTTATATTCAAAATATGATATAAGCTAGATTTGTGCAAATATTTAAAAATTGGAAGCAAAAAAGTGAATAAATCTTGTGATATTGTACCTTTCTCAGTCATTCTCAGCCATATTTGGTAAGAATTCGTAGATTTTGAACAAATTTGGCGACAAATTGAGAGTTTTCTAGCGCGTGGAAGCTAAATGTAGACGACTCTTAGCTTCGTCTGCAATCAGTACCAATTAGGTAATCTTGTATCTCAACAAGCCCTTGAGGAGGTTGCAATCTAGCCCTACCTCCAATAGTCAAAATTTGTTACATTAAAATGTGTCACTGACAGCCGCCTAATGCAAATTAAGACATAATGATGATATTTTTTGTCTAACTTTTCATCTATGAGTCAGCCATACCGGAGTTCCCAATCACGAGATCATTGGATGCCTGTAGACACGTTAACCATCTTGGCACTGGTATGGAGTACAGACTGTGCACTCAAAATTTTTATAAAATTTTTGAAAAATTTCAAAATTGTAAATTTTCATGACCATCTTTGGAATTAGCATGAAAAATGCATTCAAATGAGTACAAACAAGCCTAGTATTGGTTCAGCGGTTCTTGAGATCGGTCTGGTGATGTAATAAAAGACAACTCCGAATTCGGCAGTCTTCCCACACAGCAATGTACGGTATAGTATTAAGGCGATCATCGTTACTTTTCAATCACTCCAATTAAATTGAGGATGATCTGTATTTCCTTGCAGTATTTTTGTTGATGAATTGCTGGGGTAGATTATCGTATCATATTTCATTCGCTTTTTGCTTATACTACTTTTTTCTTTTTTGCGAATCATTTGGTATGGTAGTAAGATTCTAGCTACTGCTTTTGGTGAAATTTATGAAATCTGTGTAAAAATATTTAAATCAGGCTTGTTAAAATAATAATACTAAGCATGTTTGTAACATTTTGGATGTATCTTTCATGTTAAAGGCAAATATGTCCAAAAAGGTTCTAAATTTTTAAACATTTTTGGAAAATTGAACCAATGTTGATTGGATGCCCTTAGCGCAGAGAAAGGGCTAATGTCTAAACTTGTTGCTCACCATGTTGTTATACATTAGTCAAGTTATATCAAATGCATGTCATTGCTTAATTGTAGGTCATTTTTGTATTGCTATAATGCTTTCTGTAAAGGAATTTCATGTTTTTATTATCATTATAAATTGAGGTATTTCACCAATGTTATTTTTGAATATTTATAACTTTTAAGAAATTTTAATGGGTTTCAAATTATTAGTGCACTGAGTGATCTTGGTGAATTGTAGAGTGCCTTGTTTATAGGTTAATAACTGCGCGTCGGTTATTTGGAGGGCATTATGAAAAATCTAAATATTTTGCCTTTGGAACCAAGGAATATCATATTCCGAGGTCCAAAGCAAAATGTTTAGATTTTTCACAATGCTCGACATATTACTGATGCGCAGTTTAACCTCATTCATAACCGTCACTTTGATCTCTTAACTTAACAAAATAACACAAAATTTTCCTCAAAAGTTTGTAAAATTAAACAATTTTTACATCTTCCCTTTCCCAAAATCGATCAGGCTAAAACCAGACGACCAATAACAAAAGTGCGTATCAGAATCTGTGCAAATATGGCAGCGCGCAATCCATATACGGCAGCCAGCGCGCGCGCAGTTTGTTGGACGTACGCGGAGGTCAATTGTGTGCGACATTGGAACAATTACGCATTTTGCGGTCAATTGTGAGATATTAATGACCTCGATTTATGCGTTCGCGTTTTCACAAATGATAAAATATGATTGGCTCGCATGCATCGCGTTTATTAATGAGGTTACGAAACATAGTTTATCACCTGGTTTAGATGGCTTAAAGGCAGTTCATTAGATTCCTGGGTTAGTTTTCATCAATTTTTTACCAGCTTTGTTTACGTAGGAGTTTATTCCATCAATGTAATAGGAAAATTGATTCCCTTGTTTTGTCCAAGTAAAGATAATGCTTTACCTGCTTTGAATTGGGTGTGAATAATTGCTGGGAATGGCTAATGGCTATCCAAATCAATAAACAAACAAACAAACAAGCAACCATACAAATAAACAATCAATAATCATCAATTGAAAGAGTGAAAACAAGTGAAATATAAAGTTATGGTACCTGGGTTGTGAATAATTGTCAGGAAAGCTGAATGGCTAATGGCTATCCAAATCAACAAACAAGTAAACAAACAATCAATCAATAATCAGAGTCGATTGAAAGTGTGAAAACATTCGAGAGAAAAGACTTACTAGCGAGATGGGAAACATATTGTGCTGTTTTATGAAGAATAAAGATGGCTACCTGACAGCTGGGAAAAAACAACAAATAATGGTTGCAATGGACATAAATAACAGTTTTGAATGTGAGGTATTAATGATTCCAATTTAATGCTCTGCATGCTAGCCATACGCTTTAACATAAAAAGTCCCAAGTTTTGAGATATTTTTTCAAAATATCTAGAGCTATCTTTAAGAACTACTGACACAATACTAGGCTTGTTTGTACTCATTTTAATGCATTTTTCATGATGATTCCAAATATATAATTAAAAATTCTTAGAATTTTGATAATAAAAAAAAGAATGAAGAAACTTGTCATCTGCAGTGGACACCTGCAACCTGCGTGGAGAGAGTTAAAATGGAGTTTGAGGCTTACTATATTTGTCTTGTAGATCTTACCACATTGAAAACATTGCTTTTCTATATACCCTCTCTTGTTTTTTCATAGGAAGCTTACATCCATTTTTTTGTAGAATTTTGAGAGAAAAAAAACCGGCAAAAGTCTGTAAAAGGGGCAGAACTAGTCTGCCTCTTCCTAAAGATACATGAGACAAGTATATGAAAGGAAAACATCTCCATGACAAATTCTACCTCAGGTGGTAAGAGACGTAGCATATATTGGGCCAGTCCATCTGAAATCCACCCTCCCCTTGTGAAAGATTTAAGAAAAGTCTTCCACAGAGGGAGTATGTTTGTCAAATTGAATTGGCTAGGTGGTAAGAGACGCAGCATATATTGGGCCAGTCCATCTGAAATCCACCCTCCCCTTGTGAAAGATTTAAGAAATGTCTTCCACAGAGGGAGTATGTTTTTCAAATTGAATTGGCTAGGCGGTAAGAGACGCAGCATCTATTGGGCCAGTCCATCTGAAATCCACCCTCCCCTTGTGAAAGATTTAAGAAATGTCTTCCACAGAGGGAGTATGTTTTTCAAATTGAATTGGCTAGGTGGTAAGAGACGCAGCATCTATTGGGCCAGTCCATCTGAAATCCACCCTCCCCTTGTGAAAGATTTAAGAAATGCCTTCCACAGAGGGAGTATGTTTTTCAAATTGAATTGGTTAGGTTAATTATTTTGATAGCCATACTCCCCCTGTATATGGCTGTATCTATATCTACCACAACTGGACTAAGTATTTCAAATGGAAGTTACCCAATTGTCTATTCTATTTGAAACTCATACTCCCTCTGTGGAAGACCTTAGCTAAATGTGTTACAGAGGGAGGGTGAATTTTAAATGGAATAGCCCATTTTGTTGGCAATCAATGTACATTTCACCTCGGCATACCAAATCAGCCATCATTAACTTTTCCCTATATCCGCAACGACGACAACCCAGCTCTCTGCTAACGTTTGTATGCTTTTAAAGAAGGGAGGTATGAAAAAAGAAAGCCCCCTGGTTTGGTTCCTGGCGGCCAGCTGTACGCAGACGTGCAAAGACGGACAGGTGACTCCAGGCAAAAATAATTTGCGGTGTAGAAACAAAATCAGTTTGCAGAGAAGTGCATCTTTGATAAGGTGTCCCTCGGTATGCATAAAAGCTGTCAGCAGACAGACATTACCTTGTCTAATATTTCTAGAAATGAGTCCAAATTGAGTTAAAATTTGATATCGTTTGTAAAAAAAATACACAAATGATAAGCTATTAATATTGTTTTACTCAGTCAACATTGAATTTGGTCATAGATTGTCATCCTGTCTAAATCACTGACGGATGTTGCAGACAATGCAAAGTCGTTTTCCGAGAGTTAAGTAGAAAAGAGAGCACGTATGCATGATTAAGAGCGCGCATCGGCGAAACGGGGATGACGGTATTGATTAAATCACGAGTCAAATATATGACTGTTGTGGAGTGAGATGTGTAAGGTATGGTCTCGGAGAAAAGAAAACAAACATGCAAGTGGAGACAAATGGACTAGTGAGAAATATAGAAAATGTAAAATAGGCTGTTCTTGTTAAAAAACATACATCCCCTCTGGAAAACATGACTTTAATCGCTCACATAGCGGGTGTTGTTAAATGGAGTCATCCATTCAGGTAAACCCATTTGAAATTCACACTCCCTGTGTGGAAGATTAAGGTTATGTTTTCCACAGGGGGTGTATGGATTTTAACTGTAATGGCTTAATAGAGTGGGGAAGGTATGAGCAAAAAAAAAAGATAAATAGAAACAATTCGGGTACATTGCAAATAACTATCTCTTAAATTTACCCAGAGTTGTCAAGGGTGTAAGACATGGTCTATTGAGAAAAATAAATAAAACGAGAGACAGTTTGTCTGGTATGAAAATATTAGAATTTGAAATTCAGAGTTTGATGCATAAAATGAAAGATCGGGACTACTCATGGTTCTTTATAAATAACCAAATCTAAGTTTGACTGTTGAGTCATTTCTTATAAGCATGAAAAGTATCAGGAAGCTATTTTACACTTCCCACAATGCATAGCTTCCATTTCAATGTTCTGTACTGACTTGTAATCTAGCTTAACATGGGCTTATACGGCCGAGAAATTAGTGATAAAAAGTGCCTCAATGAACAATGGAGAACATCCAGAGCTTGCAAGTTATGTTTAGTTCATAACTACCTACCCCGGGGGTCACTCCCATTGTGGCCTGTACACCATCCGCTTGAAAAGCACCCTAAACAAGGATTTTAAAAAAACCGATACCCTAAACAGGTAACACATGCCTGTTTTCACACCCTAAACAGTGATTTTAATCCTTACATCAAATTTCATACCCTAAATTTCATTTCCGCGTATTTAGCAATTGCAATTTTGCTACCCTTTTTCCCAATTTTTCATGTTTTTGACACCCTAAACACGACACACGCGTATCGTGCCTACCCACGAAAAACAACCTTTTTTACGCGTTTTTATTATCATGGATGGTGTACAGGCCACAATGGGAGTGAACCCCTGGGCTACCGACCCATATTTAGTCAGTCTATTCTCAACTTGAAAGCAAATGGAGCCTGTATATGTACTAAATAGTAAAAGTGTCATTTGATGAAATGAGGTGATGTATGATGTTGCAAAGGATTCTGGGAAGGGTGACATATCTTCTGGAAAAGTAAGGTCTGGTGAAAAATAAATAAAAATGAGACAGACTGGTCTTTGAAAAATAAATAAAGCATATGAAATTGGAAGGGAAGATACAACAAGCAGGATATAGTATAGACAAATGATGTAAAGTTTGTAGTAAATGAGTGTTTTTTTTCCAAATTTGATTGTCAAATTTGTTTGATTGTGGGATCGACCATCAATGCTGCTTTGATGCTTGTAATAATGAACTAATAACTAATTGATGAGAATTAATGGTAAATTTGTATTGATTAATACAGTACACAAAGATTAAATGTTATAACAATTAGCAATAGTCAATTAATTGATATTTCGTAAATAATAAGGACAGACCAATTATCGATGGTCAATTGAAAGATTGAACAAGTTTGGTCCCATTTGCTGAAACAGGAAACAAAAAAGGTTTTACTTTTTACTTTGGTTTTATAGACGAATCTGAGCATGTGTTACTTTTGTCTTTCATTAGGCTACGATCACATAGAAGTATACGGTATACGGTATTCGCTATACAAAATACACTCATTCGATCAGGCTGAGCTCACATAGGAGTATACTATGTGAACTCAGCCTGATCGAATGAGCTTATTTCGTATAGCGAATAGCGAATACCGTATACTTCTATGTGATCGCAGCCTTATACCTAATATTTTAAATAAAAAACTTTTTTATACTTCAGGCCAATAATTTAGCAGTTATGAGGCACTAAAGTTTCCATAATTCCAGGGTTAAGACCAACCTTAAAGCTTTTAAGCTTTAAGGTTGGTCTTAACCCTGGAATTCTGTATTCAAAAATACAGAATTTGAAATGGAGACTGAAATGGACAGAGAAGTAAGTGAGAGTGAGAATGCAAGAGAGATGGAGAGAAAGAGAGAGATATGAGAAAGGACGAGGGAGTGAGAGAATGAGAGATGAGAGAGATGAGTACAGACAAGGTATGGTTTATATAATGCTGACTGTCTCATCATCTCAGTGCTGAGTTGTCAAGGTATGGTCTGGTGGTAAAATAAATATGATGAGGATTTAGAAGAGATGAGTGATCTTACTTGTCAAGGAGTGCAGTGAGTGCAAAGAATAGTAAACTGGAACTAAAATTAAAAATATGAATAAGAAAGAGAGATGATTTTGTGAAAAGTAAATTCAGAAATTGAAATGGATATTTAAAATGGGCAGAGAAGGGCGGGATAGAGCAAGAGGAGCACCCACAATACCGTAATTGTGGGGACATTAGTGGTGTTTTTCATTAAGTATGTGGGGACATTTTTGCATTGTGGGGAAATTGTGAAGTCCTCACTTTTACAGTTTAAATATGCTGATACATACATACCCAGTTTGATTATAAGGGTATTATAATATAGGCAGGCCAATACGGGGGGGTATCGGGGATGCAGAAAAATTGTGGAAAAATATACAAAAGTCTCAAAATGTCAGGTTTTTACGCTTTTTGGACAAAAAAGGTCCAACTTTTGTCCACTTTTCACAAAATTGCCCCACCCCCTTGGAAAAAGGTCCTCTTTTTCAAAATCAGCACCCTCCCAAATGAAATCCTGCGTGCGGGCCTGAATATAGGGAACCCTGTGGTGACAACATCTGGCATGTCCTCACTATGCAGGTATAATACAAAATATGAGATGAGATATATTTTTCCAAAAGTAACAAACCTGAGAGAGAGAGTCATGGAAGTCAAAGAAACATGGGGCTCCCTATCTGTTGCAATCCATACGTCCTAGAGGTATAGCCTAACTCACTTTCAAAAAAGCTCCCACATAGCGGGGCTGTCCCCACTGTTATGGTTTTGAGGGAGCGGGGAATGAGATGTAGAGAGAGGGAGGAAGAAATAGAGAGGATGCAAGAGAGATGTAAGAAAGGATAACAGGCATGAAAGACAGAGACAAGGTAAATATGCTAGAAAAAGTGGGTAATGGTGAATCCAACGGACGAGGACACAAAACACATCAAGGATCAATAAATGATACAAGAGGATACCTTGAATAACAACAACAGGAAAGAAAAAAAGCAAGGTACACCAACTTGATGTGGGGAAACAAGTAAAATTCAGACTAGACAGTTGCAGGCGGACAAAAACAGCAAACGTAGGCAGAAGAAGTAGGCAAAGTACGATAGCCAAAAATTACCACTTCCAAGGCCCACAGAAGTAAGTGCTGAACCTGCAAAAATAACAAGGATCAATGGTAATACAAAACTGCACTAGAACAAGTGAACAAATCACTGTGCATATAAACTGACACGCTAAACCAAACATCCAGAGTAGGCACAAAACAGGCAAAGTTCGATGGCCAAAAATTGCCAATTACAGAGCCCACAAAAGTGTCAGGAAAACAGTACACTGGAAGTGATGAAAATCACTGTGTACATAGCAGTCAAACACTAAACAGACAAAAAACAACCGACGTTTCGAGCAGATAAACTGCTCTTCTTCAGGGACAGACAACAAAATATAAAGCAAAAAAAACAAGAACTACATGCTGTAGTTTAAAAACAAATTCAAGTCAAAAATTGAAGGCAGGTTCAAATTGAAATAAGTAGCAAACAAAGACAGCAAACTCAGAGCAAAATAAGTTGTGTCTTCTCTCATTGAGAGCAAATTCACTACTTTGCCTACTTCTTCTGCCTACGTTTGCTGTTTTTGTCCGCCTGCAACTGTCTAGTCTGTATTTTACATGTTTCCCCACATCAAGTTGGTGTACCTTGCTTTTTTTCTTTCCTAAATATGCTAGCTCGTTGTCTCGTGATTTTTAAAACTGTTAAGTTGTTATATGTTCTAGTGATAAAATAAACATGAAGAGGAAAAGGAGAGATAAGTGCTCTTGTTAAAAAAGTAAATAGTATAAAATCAAGTGATAAGCAGGGGTGTTTATTTGTTGTAGTAAGTGGGGATGAACTTAGAGAAAACAGTTGAAGTGCGTAGCCCCCGCATAGCATAAGAGATGATGCTAAAAATCAGATGGATTCAGATTCAGATTTATTTACATATTGCAATAAGTATTGTAGATAAAGATAAATAAAAATTTAAAAAGTGAGCTGTTGTAAACTGCTTATCCACAAAAATAGCCTGTTAAGTAAAATTTCAATGTTTTAGGGGCCTGAGCTTTCCATAATAGCAGAATCTTTATCAAAGGCAGAGAGTAAGTAGATCAATCAGAAAGGTTTTAGGCTCGGTGCATTGGTGTTTAGCAATGCGAGTCCCTGTACACTGCTTATTGTCCTGGTTACGGCACAAAAATTATCTTCATCCGATGGACCCTAAGAAAAAGGTTTTTTTCTTTAAAATTTTCGACATCCTCAAAAGTTTTTAAAACAGTTTCTTCACACTTCTAAACTGTTTTAAAAACATGAATGAAGTTATTATAGTAGAGAAATATCCCAATTTATTATAGTAGAGAAATATCCCAATTTACACCTATTTTGGTAATTTGTTAAGCTATAGGCAAACATGTTTTGGCTAAGATCTTTAAAAAAAATTATTTAAAAAATCCGACCAACTGACCCTATCCCTTGGAAGGAATCTATGGACAATCAAGCAATTTTTTCTGGCCTGATCCTGGGTACGGTGGTTTATCATGGTATGTATAATGGTTTATATGGTGTGTCTTGGGCCACAGTACACAGTGTCATCACCCCGATATCTCCATGGTAGAAATCGCCATGGTAGGTTGAATCCACAGCCACGAAAGGTGATTCATAGGTATTGGAGGTGGGTGATTTTATTCCAAATATGAGACGCATATAATTAGCCAAGTGACCTGACTAAGGCTACTGACAATAGCCGGGGTAATTGATTTCTCGCTGTGTGAGTAAGCTTGTATACGACATTGCGGTCAATGGTCATACTGCCTACACTGTAGTGAGTTGCAGATTATAGCTTGCGCGCTCTAGTCCATATAGGACCAACGCAATATAAAATTAGCGATTTTGGTCAGATTTTGAGTTCAAGACTCATGGCCGTTTCTCAAAGCGCAAACTAACGACTATCATATCTGTTCAACACGTATTTTCAAATGTATGAGACCAGATCTGGTTTCTTGAGAAAAAATCATTTACGGGAGATATTCATCATTTTCTAACCCGGTATCCGAAGATTTTCGTCTGATATCAAAATCGTGCATAGCAATTCACGTGTATCGGTCCCGTGTATTCATTTTAGTGTCTCTGCTGCACCAAATAATTATTAGCCAGGCGATGTCGGTGTGCAGTAGTCAGCAAATTTCATGTAAAGTGTGCCGAGGCTTGTGGATTTATGCCTGTGCATAGCACACTATAAGTTTCTGTGCTTTCTTTCTTTTTTATTTTTATTTTAAAAAAAAACCAGAATGTTAAAACCGACAAGCGAGGGTTAACCTTTTATTCGTTATAGCTTCATTATCCAAAAATGGTGTTTTAAATATTGTAATAAGAATGTCTTTAATTTTGTAAGGAGTCATCATCAGTGGCGTAGCAGCATAGGGGCACAAAGGGGGGTAATTGCCAATCGATTTGAAAGTTTAGAAAATCCCATAGAAAAATTGCCGAAAAACAGCTTGTGCTCCCAATCAGACCTGGTGCCCTAATCGCAGTGGCGGTGCCACGGGGGGCATGGGGGGTCAAATGCCCCCCCAGTCAGAACTCTTGCCCCCCCAGAACTCTTTGCCCCCCCCCCTCCTGAAATTCACTTTGCCCCCTAATGCCACCCAAAAAAAAATTCCTGGCGCCGCCACTGCCCAATCGTGGTCGGTGCTCCTCAGTAGGATGACTCACGCTGCGCCACTGGTCACCATCTTCACTAAAAAACAACCTCCCTAAAAAAAACAATAACATGAAATGTAAAATGCATCCTTTTCCTATTGTTAAGTTTCATCCAGTCTCTCATCACTTTCAAATATTTCTCTTGGGCACTTACAGTATATATTTTTCAATATTGGACATAACAGTAAGGAAGATGAGAAATGTGTTTTTTCCGTCAACAATAGACGAGAGAATCGGCAAGAGATTCAGACAGGGATTCAGGAGCATTTGAACGATTAAATACGACAAGTACTGCTGTACTGACACAATAAGTGTTTGTCAGCAGCGGACACCAGAGACAAATAATAAGAGAGCTTGGCGGTTTGCTCTAGTTTATAAACAATGATTAAAGGCACATTCAGTGATCCAAGCGAAAGTGTTATCAAAATAAAATTGTTTATGAATTGAGGAAATGTGAAGAATAAATCATTAAAATTGTCATTAGGTATTTTTTTAATGAAAAATATAGCAACAAATGAGGAAAACAGCAATAAATACAAAGTTGAAGGCCCATTCAAATACATGTGTAACTAATTTCTCTACTTAAGGGGGTATTACACCCCTGGCCAATTGTGTGCCTATTTTTGCATCTTTTTCAAAAATTATAGCGCATTGGTGACAAGTATAAGATATGTATATTATAGGGGCAAGGACTACAACTACTGCATTGAAAATTCAGCAACTCAAGGCAAGTAGTTATTGATTTATTGATCAAATATTGGGTTTCCCTCATTTTTGACTGTAACTCCACAACTGTCGTCTGTGCTGAAATAAAATTTCCAGTGCAGTAGTTGCAGTCCTTGCCCCTATAATATAAATATCTTACTTGTCACCAATCTATAACAAATTACCGAGTTGCAAAACTTTTCATGATAAAAACTCGAACGGTGGTGATGCAACTGCAAATTTCACTTTTGCAAACCTAATTATTCACCGAGTTACGCTGCATATTCACCTCATTTTTTTCAATCTTAGAGATTAAAGTCTAAAATTGAGCAAAAATACCTTAAAAAATATCCAGGGATCTCAAAATAGTGAGCATCAGTTACTATGTCCGCCTAACAACTATATCGCGTCAAACAAACAAAACATCTTGCGTCTTCGCGTATGGACACGCCGCTTCAAACAAAAAAGCGTATCATTTAGTTCGCGTCATATCGCGACATCGCGTATCAACATGCGTATCAAAACGCTGCCTCTAAACAATCCGCGAAACTTTGTGAAAATGGTAAAAAATACAAATTTCAAGCAAAGACCTACTTATAAAAATTGTGCATTTTATGTTTCACATTCACAAATCTTTTAGTAGTCGACTTGGAAGAAGTACTAAAATCAGGGACAGATAAGAGGCAGAGCAGATAAGAGGGAGAAGAGGGATGTGAGCTAAAGGGGGAACAGTGGAAATAATGTGAGGATAAGGGACAACACGGGGGGAGCATCAAATAAGAAGTTGATTAAAATTAATTAAATGAAACAACTGATCAATCGGTAATAAATTAGGGAATTTGTAGAATTGTTCACAATAAAAACTCGGAGGGTGGTGATTGGTGATGCATTTGTAAAATTGTATTTATAAAAATTGTACATCTTATTTTCACATTCACAAATATTTTTAGCAGTTGACTAGGAAGGAGTACTAAAATGATACTAGGGACAGATAAGAGGCAAAGCGGATAAGATAGGGAGAAGAGGGGTGTGAGCGAAATGGGGGAATAAAGAAAAGAACGGGAGGATAGGAGACAACGGGGGGGGGCAAAGAAGAAATTGATTAAAATGAATAAAATGAAATGACTGGTCAATCGACATGATCGGTATATAAATTGGGGAGTTGGTAAAATTGTTCGCAATAAAACCTCGGGAGGGTGGCGATGCAGTTGTAAAATTGTATTTATTTACGAACCGCGAAAGACGGGTGACCGCTAGTGCTTTATAATTTTTGAGAAAAATGCAAAAATAGGCACAAAATTGGGCAGGGGTGTAGTACCCCTTAAGTAGGGAAATTACAGATTCAAGTAGAACATCTTATTTTGTCTTTAATACATGGCTTTTGGCTGAACCACTAGCAGGCTATGTTAGACACAGCTTTCAGCTGAACCATGGCTATGTTAGCACATCTAGATGATAATGGAAAAGGTACCAAAGTCTGAATTTTGATGGTTTTTAAGATCGTCCGGATGAGCAAATCACTGAATGGGCCTTTAAATGCATGATGTAGACATCTGTATACGGATATGTGTGTATGTATTGATTTGTTTTCTTTTTATGTTGTTGTAGGGGGGGGGGGGGTGAGTATGTGGTGTGTAAGTGTGCATTTGGGGTGGGTGTATATGGTACAAATGTAAGCTTGAGGTTAAATTTGTAATATTTATATTCCGGTTTGTTGATCAAATTTAAAAACCGGACATAGTGAAGCATTTCCCAAATGTATTTGATAACAGCATCTTTACCAATTAGTTTCTGAATGTGAGGCAGCTTTTTACGATGCAATGGAACTTTTATTTTGTTGCAATTGAGAACCACCTGACACCACCAACTAGCCAATCTTGCCAGAGGTTTCAGTGTGGAATTGATATCATTTCTGCTGTGCTATGTGTATTTGGCAGCTAAAAACTTGAATAGAGATAATAGTAGGAACGAATAGCAGCCTAGCTCCTGACTGGAGCGCAGTGGGAGGAGTTTATGAGTGGGCGTAGCTTCTACTACATGGGAGGTTGTCTTAAGTCAGTCTTGTGCAGAGGATTTAGCCAAGTAGTGGTGTCTTTGTTTGCTGCCCTCTATTGGTTAATGAAGCCGACAATGACCATGACAAAAAGTAGCGGAGGACATGTGTGCTGCCCTCGTAATAGTGCACCTATAAGCAATGTGAGGGCAGTGTGCAGCTTTATAGTATGGACACCCAGCTTTAAGGGCGTAAACCACCAAATAACTTCTCCAGCGTGACAATATTTTTCACTTTTTAACGTCATCCCTGTATTAATTAAGGCCTGAAGTTTCATTTAAGCTTCCATTTTGGGGAACTTTACAGATTCAGTTTTTTATTTAAAAATGTTGAAAAGCGCCGCTATTTCAACGCCAAAACTAGCATTAAAACTTGTTCCGTTAGCAGTAATTCGGACAGGGCCTACTTTTCTTGTGAAATTGATTTGTATAATTTCATATCTATTTTAGTCATTAATAGGTTAGCATCTTTCATTTAAATCAGAACATGCCAACCTCATGAAGAACATGGTCCCTAAGGACACCACATTATCTCCAATAGCCATATACTTTTAACCGGAACTCATTACCATTGCACCTTTCGCGCAGTGATTTGGTGTAATGTGCCCTTAAATGAAGTGCTTTAGGCGGAGGCACCATATTAGGCGCCATATTAGCTTTGGCCATTTAATTATTTTGTTTATTTTCCACCCGGGTAAGTCGGGTGAAAAATAAACAAAATATTAAAATATCCAAAGCTAAATATGTCGCCTCCGCCTAATGGTTTCGGCCTGAAATATTTCCTAAGTTTCTAGGGAAGGGAAAGACATCTAACTAGGACATCCTCCCCCCTCCCTCCAGTGGCGGCACCAGGATTTTTTTCTGGGGGGGGGGGCATTTAGGGGGAAAAGTGAATTTCAGGGGGGGGGGCAAAATCTTTTGCCCAAAATTGCTGCAAAAAGGTAAAATTTTCGTAATTTTGGGTTTTTACTGGGGGGAGGGCAACAGGGGGGCAAGAGTTCTGACTGGGGGGCATTTGCCCCTCATGCCCCCACACTTTTCTCCCCTTTTCCTCTTTCTTTCCTTAACTCTTCTCTCTTCCACACTGAATGTACTCTCTATATCAATGGCTTGGTGGACCCCCTAGATAGACTACTGCATACCCTTATAATTTACCAAATTTGGTCTTTACTAACAGACTTGCACCAATTATATGTTATTAGGCCATTCCAGTTAAAATCCATACACCCTATAAAAGACATGACCTTAAAGGAAGACCCCGGCAATTACAACATCATGCCTTATATGTAAGAAAAATAATTATCAAGCACGAATCACATGGTTTTATTTAAAACAAACTCATATGACCATAAAAGCGAATAAAACACCCTCTCTCCACATGCGATATTCAAAATTCCCGGGTGGGAATTTTGAATATCACGTGTTGAGAGCCGACTGTTTTTATTCGTTTTTATGGTCATATGAATTTGTTTTAAATAAAACCATGTGATTCGTGATTGATAATTATTTTTCTAACACATAAGGCATAATGTTATGATTGCCGGAGACCCCCTTTAAATCTACCACACAGGGAGTGTGAATTTCAAATGGGATTACCTAAATGGATGACTCCATTTGAAATCTACACTCCCTGTATGGGAGATTAAGGTAACATCTTCCACAGGGGGTATATGCATGTAAACTGTAACAGCCCATTGAATGGTAGTCTCATAGCATCACTCAGAGTGAATCCAGTGAAATCACTTTAATGCTCTGTGTGCTAGTCCTTCGCTTCAACAGAAAAAGTTCCAAGTTTTGAAATATTTTCTCAAAATATCAAGAGCTATCTTAAGTACTATACTGAACTAATACTAGGCTTGTTTGTACTCATTGTAATGCATTTTTCATGATGATTCCAAATATTGTCATGAAAATTTACATATCTGAAATTTTTGAATTGTCAAAAAAAAATTTGAAACATGTCGTCTGCAGTCGACACCCGGGTGAAGAGAGTTAAGCCAGGTATCTGTGCACTAATTGCATTTTCTGATGATATAGCTTAGGCGTAGTAATTACGCTGTATATACTGAGATTTACTAGCCCAGTTTGTGGAATTTTAAAGGTGAGTTGTTGATGGAAGTAGCATACCTGGACTGCTGACGTCTCAAGTAAGAATGGAGTATCTACTGTGGTCGTATATAGCCAGTGGCAGCACTTGGGGGTAGTTCAAGGGGAAAAATATTTTTCTTGCCCCCGTATTTTTAACCAAAATTTTAAAAATTTTCACTTTTTGCAGCAATTTTGTGCAAAATTTATTGATCAAACTGATTTAAAAGAATTCAGAAAGTACCCGAAAACATTTAAACATTGATTTGCAGCAAAATATTGGCATACACTACATACTAATGAGCTTTTGTTCATTCATTTTAGCTCTATATTAATAATTGGTAAAAACAATAAGATTTATTTTGTATTTTATTAGTTACTGCATTTTATTCCCGGATTTTACTTAAGAAGAAGACTGATTAAAAAGCATTCAGAAATATTTTTGGAAGGGGAAGGGTACTGAGTGCAAATGACCAATCTGGGATGTGCTGCAAATGTGGGTTACATTTTCAGTCATTTGGTATATCATTTTGACCTTTTTATATATCTAGGCCAATTTTGGTATATGAGTGGATAATTTTTCAAAGTTTTCCCAATTTTTCCCAAAAAATAGCCCAAGTTGTCAAAATTTTCAAAATCTGCCAAACATTTTGGGAAAAAGTTGTAAGAGCTTTGGCAATTAGCATTAAATTTGGCCAAAAATTTTGACTTTTGGTATAGTGATGGGTTCAATTTTTTTGGGAAATTGGTATACGAATGGGTCCATTTTCAAATTCTCAGTGGCACATCCCTATTCAAACCAAACTTGAGCAACCCCAAACTTGAGCAACAGTATGCACAGTTAAGTCTGATTCAGACTACAGATGATTCAGATGCCAGGATGCTTTTAAAACATTGCAGCAGCGCACAGCGTCATCGTCCCTATATCTTTGTGTCAAAAATTGCAGTGATAGTACGTCGAATCCTCTCGTTTTTCAATAGCTATGCATGGCGATTTTGTTCGAGATAGGCCGAGCGACTCAGGCTAAGCATACCATTTACACCATACGACTATCATATGAGATACCACCAAGTTTCTATTCTACACATTATTACTAATTGCGCATGCTCTAGACCCCATATGATGTTGCTATTACAAGAAAATTCGATTTGTTTTCAGGTAAAACCAAGGTTTTGTTTTTAATACACTAACTTAAATTAAATACACTAATTAGCGGCCATTGCTGTTTGATGTGGATATGTTTTACTGCATTTTTAAAGTAACGATTTTTAAATAGTAAATAAAAATTGTGATATATTTAATTTTGAGAATTTATAATTATATAAAGGAACACATTTAGCCCATTCACCTAAGATCCAGGTGCTTGTATAGAATATTCAATCACATGTCTATATCCTGGGTCTATATAACACAATGTATTATGTAAACTTTCTTTATCTGTGGCAATAATCATGATAATAGAATATTGATTGAAAATAGAATCTAATACCAGGCGGCTGACACTGAAAAATTTGCATGGAAAAATGACCCGTCTCCTCCGCAGCCAATTTGGTTCCGCTCCATCGAAATCAAGCTGGTCACGGAGGAGACTACCCTCCTTTGTGTTTGTTCATTTGTGTATGGAGAGCCCTTTTTGGAGTCCGGAATGACTTGGGCTACGCTCTCAGCGAGAGTCCGACGCTGCATTGCACTAGAAATACCTTTTCTGTGAAATCGCTATAGAGCCAACCGAGGAGCACGTATTCGCTTTGAAAATATAGCATTAAAATTAGTATCACCCTTGTGGCCACCGTGCAGTGGAAAACCTTAATTCTTTCATTAAAAGGAAATGAAAATTAAAAAAAACACAGATCTACTTGTGCACCAATAAAATTGGCACAGCAATTTGTCTCAAATATGAATGAATTTTAAGAAACATACGGGATATGATGAACATTGACCTGACGCCATGATAGTAGGATCTATTAGTCGTTTTATATACAATGTATATACCGTATTGTCATAATACCAATATTTGTCATTATATATAATGAGTAATATCTAGCAACGTAAATGTGCAGTTCATATGCACAAACGAATAGTGATCTTTATGATAGTCAGGTTTTTGTACATCACATATAACATGTCACATAGGAGGTCATACGTGTTGACCTTCATCTATTGTATTTGTTCATCTGTGTATGGAGAGGATTAGCGCCATTAAACGCCATTAAAACGCCATCAGTATTAGGGCGTAGTTCAGTGAACTCACCGGATTGCTATTCCAAGTACTTTGATAATACAGATAATATGTATTAATGGGTCGAGGCGATTGCATTGAAAAACCTAATAAATTATTCATAACAGTTACGTAATCAATCGATAGTCACGGACACTTTTTATTTGCAAACCACCAAAATTGCGTGATCTTTTAGCGTTGGAAAAGAAACCACGTGAATAGAGTGCCCTCTCAAGAATATCAACTCTCTGCTAATACTTTTTGAGTTTGTACTTTACCATTGAGCGGTCAAGTGATCGATTTCTTTTCTTGCGCTCACCAATGGAGTCTGGAGCTGTATGGAAAAATATTTGTAATATAGGGTGTTGACACTGTGCAGCGTGCACCATGAACGACATATCGTGACGTCACGGCTGCAATGTGGGATCTGCATCTCCTTTTATGGTCATTCTGCTGACCTTGATTTTCCAGCAGCCAATCATAAGCATGCACGGCCACGATATTGAAGCACTGTGTAAAAAAGTTGATCAAATTTTTACTGCAGAGCTCTTAAAAACCTGGCTCATCGCGGCCGGAGTCTGAATCGGACTTTATATAATTGTATACTGCATTTTTACCTTGGGATATGATGGCTAAGAAAAACAACCTCTGAAAATCAATAAGTAGTATCTGCTATACATTATTATGTACATATACTGTCTTGTTACTTTGGATGGTAAACTTGTTGTTTATGCATAGGATGGATGAGATTGCTTAGCCAGGCTTCTATGTGATGATCAGGATGTTAGCTTAAGCTGTACTTTGTGTGTCATCACATGGAAAATTTGATACCATTTAAAGATCTACAAATGGAGCTGTTAATGTGTTCATTTCATTTGAAATTCATATTCTTATTTTAAATTGAATAGCCCAGTAGGGTAAAAGTGCTAGCCAAATTGTAGGAAAATCATCTCAGCAAAAGGCCTAAAAAACAAATTAATTGTTGTTGCCCTGAAATGGAAAAATGGGAAAGTTGGGTTGGACGGTCAATTTTCTTTTCTTTTCTTTTTTTTCACCTGATACAATCTACACTCTAAAATTTTTAGATGCCTGATAACACCTTTTTAAACACATTTTTTGTAACAGTTCTTGAAAACCATAATATGTTCCACTGTTGAACACTGGTGTTCCAAATATGAATGGCAGTGTTCAAGGTGGTGTTTCAAATATGAACGGCAGTGTTCAAGGTGGTGTTCCAAATATGAACATCAGTGTTCAAGGTGGTGTTCTAGGTTTGTTACACTATTGAACACTGGATGTTCAAACCTAGAATACTACCTTGAACACAGCCATTCATGTTTGGAACACCGCCTTGATTGAACACTGCCGTTCATATTTGGAACACCAGTGTTCAATGGTGGAACATATTATGATGTTAAGAACTATTACAAAAAATGTGTTTCAAAAGGTGTTATCAGGTGACCAAAATCCAACTATTTTAGAGTGTTGCTATGTCACTGCACTTAGTTGTGAGAACCAAGACAAGGCCGTAGCATGGTTGAAAAATGTGGGGCGGCCATCACAAGTGTGGGGTGGCCAAATTACAAATATTCCCAAATTGAAATAAAGATATAAAGAAAAACATAACAAATTTCTCAAAAAGTGGGGCGGCCATGGCATCCCCGGTCGCCCCGCTTGCTACGGCCCTGAACCAAGAAGTGCAAAGATCCAGGTTAGGAGTACTTATCTGTGTATTTCCTGCTCAATCCAATTGAGTTACCATTAGGGAAGTACTTACTGTACTTTTATGGTTTCTTAATCGATGGTAATAGCCACCGTCTTGTACGGGATATGAAGATAGTTTTATGACAGTTTTCTAGAATGGGAGAATGCATGGCGTGGCAACACCTGTGATATTCTGAAAGGCATTTGTTCAGAATTCCATGTGTATTAGGGTTATGAGTTAGTAGGACTATGGTTAGATTTAGGATTACTGTAAAAGTCAATATTTTCGTGATTTTGAAGATTTTGTCAATTGCGTGAGAATTAAATTTCACGGTTTTGATATTGATACAATAGAAACCTAATGCAAAAGGTTATTTTCGCGAGTTTTTATTTTCGTGATTCGCGAAAATAAAAACCTCGCAAAAATTTCTACTTTTACAGTAGGTTAGGGTTTATGTTCAGGGTTGATCATTTTAGTGTATATTCCTTCAATTATTTTACAACTATAATTAGGCTATTCCATTTAAAATCCACACTACCTCTGTGGAAGATTTCGGAAATATCTGCCACAGAGGGAGTATAAATTTCAAATGAAATTACCACATTAGGCAGTTCCATTTGAATATCATACACCCTCTGAGGAAGATTCAACCTGAATCTTCCACTGAGGGCAAATGAGTTTCAATTGAAGCTGCTAATGTGTTAAATCCATCTGAAATTCATACTCCCCCTGTAGTGTGGATTTTAATTGGAATAGCCTATTGGGCTATTCCGACTAATTATTAAATGAAAGAAAGAGTATTTCTTCTGAATACCCTTTGTACTCTTGTTTTTGGTCCACATAAAAATAAAATGGCAGTACACTTTTGTTATTTAACTTATTTTATTTAATAAAAAAGCAAACACAAAACTAATTATGTGGTAAATCTATGTTACAAAATATATGTAGAGATCAGTGCAAGAAAGTCCTAAGTGACATTTTGGTAAATTTGGGTTATTAAGGGATCTAAAATGAGTGTTTATTATGTTTTACAGTATTTTTTGTGGGACATGAGAGCACATCAGACATATCGAATTGCATTCTGTATACTGAAGAATGTCTTTCTGATATCAAATAATTTTAATTTTTGAAATCCACGATATAATACAAATTTTATGACAAATTATTAAAATTGGATATTTTTCAAATTTTTGATATATAACAGTCCTCGAAATAAATTTTATAAATCTAATGATATATTCTTAAAGTGTATGTAGCTGGGAGGAAAAGCTGACGATCAATTGAAAATTTTGACCTTTTATATTGAAGATATGGACTTTTTTCCCTAAAAGACCTATTTTTTTTTGGTGTTTGGGGAAAAACAATCCATATCTTCAATTCAAAAGGTCAAAATTTTCAATTGATCGTCGGCTTTTCATCCCACCTACATACACTTTAAGTATCGATCATCAGATTTATAAAGTTTACTTCAAGTACTGTTAAATATCAAAAATATCAATTTTAATGATTTGCCATAAAATGTGTATTAAATTGCGAATTTCAAAAAATCAAAATTATTTGATATCAGAATGACATTCTTCGATTCAGAATGCAATTCGATATGTCTGATGTGCTCTAATGTCCCAAAATAAATACTGTCCAAACGCTCATTTTAGATCCCTTAATGGATTATGAAAATACCATAGAATTCCATCTGTAAGCATACATGACCATGAATGAGTGTTTTTGACAAAAGAGATGAAAGGCCTGCAGACATTGCCTCCACAAAAACATTATTTTGAGTTTGAGCAACTATAATACTGATACAGGTGGCTGTACAAGCATGTATTATTTAAGACCAATCTATATAATAGTAATGTTTTTGTGGAGGGTGTCTGTCTTTCATCTCTGTCGTCATAAAAAACACTCATATAGAGGCATATGTGCTATACAAGTAGATGGAAGTCTACAGTTTAGGTAAATGCACACGTTTCAAGCTATTTAAAAAAAAATTGAATTGAATAATGAATTATTGAAAAGTTTAGAACAATAAATAAAGTAAAAAAGTTGAAACACAAAAAAACTGCAAAATGACACAAATGCAGATAAGACATTTTTGCACTCTAAATCCCATGATTATACAGAGCTACACAGTTCTTTGTAATTATTTATCAATTATAAATGTAGTATATTGCTATTTGCTTATACTGATTTCAATCCGCTCCCCTAAACATCCCTTTCTACAGAGTTCGAAGATCTGGTTCACTGCACCTTTAGGGCTAGGCGTGGCTCACAAATATGTTACACTTTGGAAGTTGTAGAAACTCTTCCCCTGGGGGTAGGGGAAATGTTTATATGTCACCATTGGAGGGGAAGTTATACTACAGCGATGATTTCCTTGAGTGGAACTTGTCTAAATACAAAAGGTTGGCCGGGGTTCAAAATTGTATTATTTTATGTAGAATCCTTGTGTTTATAGTAAGGTCTCGTGTTACATAGCACTTTGTCAGGATGAGGATTTTGTGGATGAAGAGATTTTGTTTCTTAGCTTCGAATTTATGCCACTGTATCCTAATTCTAAGCTAGTCTACTTCATAGCCCCTTTTGGAAATTTATATTTCAATATGTGACATGATCAAAGGGAATGAGTCACATGTCAGCAATATTCAATTTGAAGTTTTTTACAGCATTTTCTGGCAGTTTACAAATGCTACATTTTGATGCAAACCCCATCAAAATCGGACATCTGGTTACTGAGTTATGAGCAATTTATCAATGGCTAAAAACAATATAAAACAAAAGAATTTGAAAACTGTTTTTGCCAATATCTCAGAAACAATATCAGCGGCATTCGACTCCTTGATCATTGATCACCCCTTGATCATGTCACATATGATCTTCCAGTTATGTACTCGGACAATGATAAAAAGTTCCGAACGAGAGCCGCTCACGTTCGCAAACCATGATGCCCTGAGAACACTGGGCTCAAGGTTATACGAGGTATTGTTGGTCGAAGCAGCCAAAAAAAATATCGATTTTCATTATTTGAATCAACATATTATTGAAAAATAACACTTTGGTGTTTTGCAAAAGTTCATTCTACAAATCATATACTTTGAAAACCTGCTTAATTTATTGTTGTTAATGAGTTATGTACGTTTTACAAAAGTGTTGTTGTTTCAGCCCTCTTTACAACATAACTCAAGAACCACAGGACCTACAAAAGTATATCTGTGATATTTGAATTCTTCTACACGCTCGCTATGAATTGAGCAATGCAATTTTTGCTAAAGCTCACTACCATTCGCAAGATGCTGTGAACTACATTTTTTTGTTGCTGCTTCGACCAACAATACATTGTATTACCTTAATAGCGGACACTGGGAATATTATGTTGTGTTTTGTGGAAGGGCATTGGGCCATTCCATTTAAAATCCACCCTCCCCCTGTGTCCACATGGTAGCACATTAACCTACTCATTTCGAAACTCATCCTCCCTCTGTGGAAGATTCAGGTTCAATATTTCTCAGAGGGTGAATGAAATTCAAATGGAACTGCCTAATGTGCTAATTCTATATGAAATTCATACTCCCCCGTGGAAGATATTTCCAAAATCTTCCACAGGGGTAGTCTGTCTCATCTCAAGTTAAGAGTAATGCCATGTTGGATTTCACATATTTCATCATATTTTTGCATATTTTGTCAGTGTTTTGCGTTTTGGCATGAAAACTCATATGTCAATCCGACTCAGTTCAAATATCAATTACTCAGTACAATTTGGGGCAAAGCCATCGCTGGTCTGTGTTGCACACCTGCTTCTATGCTACTGTTTCTGAGTGTGTCCATAATATTCACATCGCTCTCATCTTGCAAATAAACGGATGCCAATCATAGCATTCCGACACATCCCAATACGGCCTTCCATATACCGCTGATATCTGCTGCGCACATCCAACATCATCTCTGGGAGGACCCTTGTCTGGATACCAGTTCTGATGGGTGGTGCCAGTGGGTGCAGTCCACTTCCAGTCTTCCTCAGGGTATTCCTTGCAGTATCCTATCCAGACTCCTCTTTCTCCTGTAGGAGAGAGAGAGAGAAAAATAAAGACAAAATAGAAAGGTTAAGGGTACTGTTGGTCGAAGCAGCCAAAAGAAATTGATTTTCATTATCTAAATCAATATATTATTGAAAAATAACACCTTGATGTCTTGCAAAAGTCCATTTTACAGATCATATACTTTGAAAACTTGCTTGATTTATTGTTGTTAATGACTTATGTATGTTTTAGAAAAGTGTTGTTGTTTAAGCCATCTTTACAACATATTTTGTAGGTCCTGTGGTTCAACTGAAGAGGATCCACAGGACCTACAAAAGTATAGCTGTGATATTTAAATTCTTCTACACACTCACTACGAAATGATCAATGCAATTTTTGCCAAAGCTCACTACCATTCACAAGATGCTGTGAACTACCAAATCACAACAGTTTAAAATAGTTGCTATCCTCAAAGCTGATATTGAAATAATTTGCTTATATATTATCACATAACATTTTAGAATAGGTGATGTCAAGCTTCATTGAGTTTGCTGGTCTAGAGACTCAAAGGTCCAGGGTTCAAATCATGGGCAAGGATATGATTTATAATTCCTCAGTCAACTCTTTGTAATTTAGGCAATTCAGATTATGACCCACAAAAAATTGCAAGAATCTATTTCACATGCATCCATATCCCAAAAGTAAAACATAAAAAGATATCAAAAGTCCTGGAAAATTCAAGTAGTGGAACAGTGCCTAATTTGCATAAATCCAAAATGGTCACTTAAATGTAGGGGTGTAATTTCAAATTGGTCAAAATCTGGTTAAAAAGCATACTAAAATATTCCTCTCCTAAGAATTCAGAAAAAAGTATCTAGGTAGGCCTTAGTGCACAGTTCTTGAGATATAGGCAAATATCAAATTTTGGGTTGGATTTGAAGTTTGTGGTTGTTTGCGATCTGTGTGTAATGCATGGTGCCAAAAACATGCACTAAGCACTACATGCGCATACTTCAAGTATAATTCCCATTTAGGCTTTACTATATAGACCACTTAACATCATTGTTTATCAACAAAGGTGGAGGACTGGTCTATCGATATGGTTGAACGAACTGCTACACTGTTCAATGGCTTTCTTGTACTATATGAAATGTGGTGCATGGGCGATTTAAAATGCATGTGCCCTGAGCAAATTACGATGCGTACGCACACTGCAGGGCAAACAACAACACATACATACTGCCGGGCAATGACGTCGCATGTCAAGTGGTCTATAGTGTTACACACAAGGCAATTTTGAGTTGGTACTCTTTCATTGTAATCTCTTTGATATTAATTGATTATAAAATCTAACTAAAATAACAAATAAAATCATATATATATTTACTAGTGGAATGCCCACATGTGTTTTTCTGAAGCACTCCAATAATTTCAATACATGATAATATTGATATGATGTCATGAATCGCAAGAACAACTTCAGGAACACATGTCGGACATAATCTCTAAATGCTATCACAGTTTGCATAGCAGTAGGGTATGTATTACACTGTCTAGAGGGTTTGTTATGATTTTGATATTTATCGCTTCCATAACATAGGCAAGAAATGAACAGCTAAGAAAATATCCAGAAATGCTTGCTTCAGTTTGGACAGTTAATAGACTGAAAATTAAAGGCACTCTATGTGATTTTCCAGGCAAATTAAAGGGACACTTGGTGATTGTGTTGTGATTTACTATTTCATTTTTGTTCAGTTTTCAATGATGCACTAAAATGCATAATTATATGAGAAAGTTTTACTTGATTACTATATATTATTTTCTGCTTTAATGATATTTTTGATCAAATGAAATCTGCCCTGTCCATGCCCTGTCCATGACCTAGGTCCATGACCTAGGTCCATGACCTAGATAAGGCCCCCATGCACCTCACCCCAGATCCTCCGTGCGTGGTATCATTTTGTTCCTTGGACCCTTCTTAGTGATATTTTACATGTTATTTGTTAACATGGAAACCGTAGGGATGAACTCCTGTGGCGGCCATTTTACTATATGGCCGCCATTTCAAATTTCAAAGTTGCTCAAATCTGGTTAACAAGCCCGGGGGGGGGGGGGGGGGTACTCAAGTTTGGTTTTGCTGTGGACGTGCCGCTGAGATTTTGAAAGTGGACCCATAAATATACTAATTTTTCAAGAAATTTGGACCCATTGATATCCCAAAAGTCGAAATTTTCGGCTGAATTTAACCAAAATTGTCTTAGTTTTTACAAATTTCCCCAAAATTTTGGCTAGATTAAGGAAAAATTGGGCTGTTTTCCGAAAAAATTGAGAAAATTTTGAGAAAAGGACCCATTCATATGAAGAGCTTTGTTGCAAAATCCCTTACATCCACTTTTGACTTTTTGAGAAAAACAGCTTTTTTTAATTGTGCAAGTATTACTTGTTCGATTTGATTCAATTTGGGATTGGATAAAGTGTTGATGAATAGAAACTAAAAGAATAGGTTTGGGAGAATTTTCAAGGCTTCCTATTTATTTTATTATTTCTTTTATATCGCACCTTTTGTGGATGTAAGGGGTTTTGCAACAAAATAAATTTACCCCTTTTCTAGAAACCACCTTTGCAATCAAATTTGAGCCCATTTGTTTGCACTACATTATGTAACTTGACTAATGGTTTGAAAATCAAAAAAAAAAATTGAAATATCTCATTTACTTTTTTAATTATGAATTTTTTGGGTATTTCAGAAGCTACACCTTTTGTTAATTAAAATGATTTTTTCAAACATAGTGACCCAAAAACAGTTCCTTTTGGTTTTAATAGGTAAAGAACATTCCAGGCTACCATTATACATCAAAAAATTTAAAACAAAACAATTCTATATTCATTTTAAGTTCAGATTTCGGAAATTCCTAAGATTTCCCAAGCGGAAATATGCGATAACTCGGAAGGAAGGTAGTATGAAGGTCAAACAACCACCAAAATGTGTATTTTTACCCACACTATAATATTATGCCAATAACTCAATTTGGCCAAAAGTGGATGTAAGGGGTTTTGAAACAAAGCTCCTCATATACCAAAATAGGCTTTGAAAAGGGGGTCATTGATTTACCAGAAGGCTGAAAATGCTACCCATGTTTGCGGCACGTCCCCGTATGGTCATTTGTACTGAGTACCCCCCGGGTAACAAGCACGCCAATTATTCCTGTCATTGCAAGGATTGTATAGTTTGATCTACCTGCAACATACCGTTCTTGAGTTATAAGCAAAAAGGTCAAATTTTGGGGGGTGGTCAGTTTTTTTGGCCACACAGGGGCCAAAAATTCAAAATGCTCCGATATTTATCAGGGCATTTAGATTTTTCACAATGCCCTCCAAATAACCAATGCACAGTTTATTAACCTCTTAGTAAATAGTAATGTATTCATTTGATAAGTTCTTGGTTTTTATCTGTAATTTTGTCTCTGGTTTGTTTCATGGTTTGTTGTGTATGTGTAAGTATGTTTTAGGTCAGCCTGAAAGGCAAAGAGCATGCTGTTTTCATGCCTCATTATTGTATTATAGTTGCAGATCATGCATAACTCTGGCAATCTATTGATAACAAACTATTTCAATGAAACAGTCAATGTAGCTCATTACTGATTAACTGATTTCCTTCTCATTGATTCAATAAAACATGATGAGATCATGCTGGACTGGCACAGTATTCATGTTCTCTAGTGCATTATCATGGGCCCAGGGGGTTCTTAAAAAAATGACTTTCTCTATACCTGCACTTTGCTGTATATGCAACTCTAGTATGATACCTTTCACAGTTATCACCCAAAGTTACCAAAATTGGGTGCCTTTTAAGTTAACTTATGGGCACTTTTGCCCAAATGTGCCCAATTGGGCACATTGGTCTCCTCTGAATTAGGTGACTTTAAACTATCATCTTGTGACTAGAAAATTGACCACCATGGTTTTGTGACTTTTGGTGACTTTGATAAAGCGGAAAAAGATTAATTTAAGAAAGTGAAATTTGCTACAAAAAAAACACATAATGAAGAATTTGAAGATAAATAAGATAAAATTTACAGAAAGTAATAAAAATTTTGGGTTTCTTACATTTTTAAATTTTTGGGCATATTTTTGTTGGTAGGCAATTAGTATTACATATGCTAAATTTGCTCAAAGAATTGTTTGCAATCCTGGTAGCGGGAGTTGCAAATGAGGGCAAAGATTGAGACGAAACTATCAACGAAGGCTGAATGCTCACTATTGGGTATATTGCATACTGGACTGATGGTGCTTTTGCCATGACTCTAAACTAGAGCTAGGTCAATAAGGGCTATGTAGTCATCATTAATGTTTGACATAAAGTGTAAGCTGTATATCATTAATGTGTCTTATTAATTAATGGAAATAAACAATATGTGACAATGTGTCATAAGTCTTGTTCACATTTTGAGTTACACCCGGTGTAAACTTACGCTAACATTGATAAAAATTCCACAAATATTTTCGCTACTCCTACCACGTGTCCACACCTAGCGTACTCCTAGCACTATGCTGACCAGTTCCACCAAGCATTCAATTCTGGTCGGCGTAAACACCGGCTACCACTTCCAGTGTTTCCGTGACCTTTTTTCAACCACACAGTATGTAATGTCTTAGTTCCAACCAACAAAAGGTCAAACTTACACCGGGTGCCAGGAGTAGCAGCGTTCACATTGCAACTTACGCCTGGCGGAGGTTACACCCAGCTCGCTACTCCTGACTTTTGTCAGGAGTAAATCGTCGGACGTACGCCTGGCGGAACTTACGCTGACCATCGTTCACACTGCCACTACTCCTGGTAGCGCATACCGCTACTCCTAGCAACTTGCGCCGACCAAGTTCCGCCGGGTGTACGTCCGACAATGTGAACACAACTATACTGCAGATAATAAGATAATTACCATGAGCTCAAATGTTTTATAGAATCATCATAAATGTTACCACTTTGACCCAAAATGGTCATATTTCCGATGACACAGTTAACTTAATAATCACGGCTCAAAATGTGACTTTATATTGAGGAGTAGAATATACCCTTCTTACACAACACATTTAAATGTCATTCTATAAGAACTTGTTTATACTGAGCACCTCACGCGCAGCCCTCGAATTAAGGATCTGAAGGGGCACAGCAACTTTTTTAGGGCAAGTTGAAAATTGCCTTGGATTTTCACTGAAAAGGCAAGGCAGCACGGCAGTTTGTAATATTTCAAGAGGGCATCATGGCAACTGTTGAAAATTTGAGAAGGGCACCAAGGCAATTTCTCAAAAGTGAAGAAAACACACACAAACATAGATAGATGATTTTATAATGAAGGGGCAGGGCTGGGGCACCGGCGGCATCTTCATTAGAGGGCACGGCAAGTGACTGCCTTGGGTAAAGGACATATTTTGAGGGCATTACGGCAGTGGGGATGGGCACCCACGGCAAAATGCCATGGGTGCCGTGGGTTAATTCGAGGGCTACTCATGCGCATTCTTTTAGCTTACAATCAAAATGTACGCACAATCTTTATTTATATAATTTTGCATGCTCAGTACGCCTTCTTTGCACTTACGATCAAAATTTTAATGCACTTTGCGCACTTTCGTCACACTTACAATCAAAGTTTTTGTGCACTTCGCGCCTTTGTTCCGGCAATGAATAATTTGTCTTGAGTCTGTGTAGGTGGAAGGGGAAGGGATAGGGGTGTCATACAAATGTTCGACCCAAGATAGGAGGGTCATAAAAAATGACCCCCTTCTGAAGAAAATGACATCCCGCTTTAAAAAAAATATGTTCAACTAGACTTACTATCAAGGCTAAAATGTGAAACTGTCACCAGTTCAAAAATAGTACGGTCCAGTTAAATGTGATATTTTGAAAAATGTTGTAATGTACAAAATGAAAACCCACCTTAAATTTAATTTTTTAACTTTTCAAGAAAAAAACCCAATTTTGGTGAAAAATAAGCATATTTACTGTTATAGAATGGTTGTATATATCTAGCTTTTCAGTTGTATGTATTGTTATTTGTATTTATAGCCCATAACAACAGTAAAATCAATTGAAAAGGAAATTCCTGTCAGAACCACCCCAATTTGATAGTCTGTATATAGTGCCAAAATAACATATATTACACCCACGGCAAATAAGTCTGAATCCTAAAGCAGTATGCAGACTTTTTATTAGACGTACAATATTGTATGTAACATATCTACTTTTTTTAAAATCTATTGCCATTCTATTTCCAGTAATGTTTAAGTTCTAACGAATGTTTGATGACGTAAAATCGATAATATATTTCTACCAGATATTATACGTAACATATTATCGATTTTACATCATCAAACATTCGTTAGAACTTAAATATTACTGGAAATAGAATGGCAATAGATTAAATAACATAGATATGTTACATACAATATTGTACGTCTAATACTCGGAGTCTGCATACTGCTTTACACAGCAAATACTTGCGAATCCCTAGGAATTAGGAATCAGATTTGCTCAAGTACTTGATTTCCTCCTTACTCTCCATTCCTTTCCTTTTCCTCTCCCTATGTTTGTTTCCTTCTCCTTCTCATAATAATATTATATCTAAAGAGTCATTTAAATATTATGTTAACAATTTTTTGTCCTAAAGCAGGGGTGGAGACACCCAACAAGTGACAGGTATATGCCTACTGGCAACGATCAGGGATTAGGGGACTATCGGTATAAACAAATGTTATTTTAAAAAAGGGGGTCATTGGGTATAACAAAATGAAAAGCGGGGGGCATTTACAAAGGAAAATACAAAAAAAGGAGTAAAATTCTACTTTCATATTTGCCACATTTACAATTAAATGTGCTGAAAAGTTTTCTCAATATTTTATGGTATTTTGATGATAAAATTCAAGAAAAATATGGGGTCTTTGGGTAGCTGAATGTAAAAAATGGGAGTCATTGGGTATGAATTTTTAAAAAGGGGGTAATTGGGTATAATCGACTTCAGAAAGGGGGGCCTTTTGACAGTCACATACCTGTCACTTCAAAAGTTTAATAGCCCCCCCCCAGCTGAAAGCATTCTTACACATATCATTTCATACCAAATCAACAGCAGATTATCACTGTGTACCCATTTGGATATCTGGATTTCCTTTTCTTGCACACTCATAGATGCGATTGAGAAATGAAAATCCTTTTAATCGGGTTGTTCTAGATTTTTTAAGTCAATTGTTGAAGTGCCAAATATATATATCAAAATATTTTTTCTGAAAAGGTATATCTGTAGATATAAATAACAATTTGGCTAAATGCCTAACATGTTAAGTGTTACAGCTATAGCATGCGCATATTTTTTTTTGGGGGGGGAGGGCTTTGGGGGTGTGTGAGCTCTCCAGGGTTAAAGTAGGGGCAGCCAAAACAAAGGGGTGGCGGAAGAAGAAGGGGTGTCAAAAAGAAGGGCGGCGGAAGAAGAAGGGGCAAAGAAGGGTACTATATACATTGCTTTTAGGGCACTAGCGCCTAAAACCTATTTTTTTTTTTTTTCTTCACTTTTTCAAACCACCGAAAAAAAAAAGTTAGGGTCAACCTTTTGGGCTGTTGAGGAAAGGGCGGCAAAATTCAATTTTCTTCATCCCCGGGGTAGGAGCAGCCACGGTACGCCACTGGCTAGGGATTTACAGTGTAGGTTATGATCTTCCAATTAGGCCTACAACATTGGATCCTCTTCAAATGACCAGAATTTATTGTTTATTTATCTTTTATAACATTCATCTACAAATTAATTGCATCATATGTGGTAATTTGATTTGGTCATAATCGCAGGAAACTTGGCATAAACACTGAATCATTTTGATACAGCCTGTGCCCAGACTGGTCTGTATCATCAATTTCAAGCATTTCTTTCTTCAGTGTAATATATTGTAATCACATTTACACACATCTCAGCTGGTGTATCAATTTGTCGTAAGAAATTGTCAATTTCCTTAATCAATTGTTGATGGTTTGTTTAATATCCCTCTCATACAGTGGCTAATTTAGCAACATTAGTACCAATGCTATTAAAACATCTACTATAACAAGTTCTTCTTGTTGGAACCAATTGTCACACAATGGGCAAAACACACATACCCGCAAGAGCTACATTGTGGGGTACCCCCATAAGATTTGTGTGTGTTGTATGTTTATTGGTACAACATGACATTGTGGGGGTATAAATAGGTATGAACATACATTGTGGGGGTATGAAACTGTGTGTTGATACTCCCATAGTGGCTGATGGTGTAATGTACAGTGTGTCACTCTGGTGGTATATTTAAGACCTACCCCTACCCCCTCCAGAGGCCCTAAAATGCCATTGGCAGATGTCTTCATTGTGGGGGTGCCCCCACAATGTTGAAATACTATGCCCACAATGTAGACTCATACTTGAAAGTACCCCCACAATGTACCTCCTGCAAACTCAATAAAACCAACCAACACACATATAGTCCTATCACTCGTATGTGCCATTTTTGGCCAAATTTAGTTATTAATTGATTATTAAAATATAGCTAATATAAATGCACATTTAAGCTACTTTACAAATCTTAGAAACAGTTTTAAATTAAAAAGAAGTATAAACAAACTGAAACTAAAATAAACCCTGCAAAATTGAAAAAATGATCGACTGTATTGCACTCCCCTGATGAAATAAACGAACAACTATGTAAGAGATGCTCTTACCGTAACTTACCATACTAGTGGACAGTAGCAAACAAACAAACTTACAAACAAACAAACAAACAAAAACACGGTATAGCACCTACCTGGGAATGGTCCCACCATAGATTGCCAGTACTGTACAATAAACTCTTCTTCTTCCATGGATCCAATAGATACCAAATGCGCCGTCTCTTTACCCTCACAGATGGTGAAATTTGTACATGTAGCCTCCGCCTCAAGCCATGACGTCTTCTCACCAAAGTATCTATAACAATATGTTCCTTTCTGTAGCTGATAGTGTGTCCAGAATGGCGGACAGTAGTTTATGGCGGAGACTAGCAGAGGTAGAAAAGATATGATGCTTGCAAAAGCAAGGAGGAGTTTGGTCAAAGTTTTCATTTTGTCGAGTTTGTACAACGTAAAAACGCTAATGATGTTCTTCACAATGTCACTCACATACGTATAAAACCATCACTGATACAGCAGCTGATTATAGTCTTTGTAAAGTGATTCACCTAAGGCAAACAATCATTAATCATAGAGAAGTTTGAATACCAAGTTCCGATGATATAACAGAAGCAATGTAGTATTCATCAATGAAGTATCTGTCCGGTGTGTAGGATGCACCAATTTGAGTCAATCCGTATGTTCTTGCTTCTAATCCTGGCCAGCGGTGTCCAGTTTCTCAAAAATTACAGATGTGGACGTGATGCATTTTCCAGAGACGTGGATTAGTTAATTCCAAGTGAGATGTTGTCTTTCTATAAAGGATAAGCTTATCCCAAGGAAATTGAATTTTGCTGCTTTAATTGGTACAATCTTTGTAAAGTGTGTGTATATCCAGTCATAGATTCTGTGCCGGGGTTCTGTGATCCAATGTATGCCTATATCCTACATTCGGCTATTATCCTTTGGCATAAGAATTAACTCAGACTTTGTGCTCAGTGGGTCATAGACTGTAGAGTCTATGGTTGGGTGCTTTAAGTCCAGGTTGAAGACTAAGAACAACAGTAGACCAATTTATCTACCTGGTGAGAAAGAAACAAAGTGTCGAGAATAATTATTTTGATATACAGTAATTAATGGTTCATTGGAGGAACTATATATAATTTTGTATGAATAAAACTTTTTTGTAAAAATTTGTTGTAAAGGTATTTTGTCACTTTCCTATAGCTTTTTACAGTTCAGTGAAAGGTGACAATGACATCTGGAAATTAAGATAAATAAAGACATTTACATATTTCATATTGATGCAAGTCTTTTCCTTACATGAGCACATAGACCCTGTTTACATTAGAAAATTTCTTAATTCAACGAAATTCTATAAAACATTTTCTAAATGGGTAAAACTAATGCTGAAAGTTAGTGAAACAGATGCAAGTTGACATACTCCAATAGACACAGATGTGGTAAAAGTGCCCTTAAAAATGCCCAATTAGGGAAAATTTGGGTGTTTTTTGTTGAAAATCGGTATTCTGATGGGTAGCAAAAACAGCAAAAAGTAGGTATAGAGAAAGTCAGCATCTGAAAGTCTGTGTGGCACATCCCGCAAAAAGAAGACCCCCGAATGATGGTGGGAAGCTTGTGAGCTTCAGTAACCGGTCCATTTTGCAAGTTGGTCAAGAAGTTATAAAGTGATACAAATGTACGTCTATGCAAAAATAGCTTCATTTAACATAGAGTGTGTAGTAAGTTAACATTCCTCAGTAGGCCTTTAATGTATTCAAAGCAGGTCTCATATCGGTGAAAAGCTCCCACTTCCTGCCAGTACATTTAAGGCGACCAGAAAGACCAGAAATGTTGTAGTTCCGCTTCAGAATTTTCAACGAAACGCTATAAAACAATTTCTAAATGGGTAAAACTAATGCTGAAAGTTAAGTGAAACGGATGCAAGTTGACATACTCCAATAGACACAGATGTGGTAAAAGTGGCAAAAGTGCCCTTTAAAGCGCCCAATTTGGGCAAATTTGGGTGATTTTTTGGTGTTTTTTTGTTGAAAATCGGTATACTGATGGGTAGCGAAAACAGCAAAAAGTAGGTATAGAGAAAGTCAGCATCTGAAAGTCTGTGTGGCACATCCCTGTACAAAAGAAGACACCCCCAATGATGGTGGGCAGCTTGTGAGCCTCAGTAACCGGTCCATTTTGCAAGTTGGTCAAGAAGTTATAAAGTGTTACAAATGTACATCTATGCAAAAATAGCTTCATTTAACATAGAGTGTGTATAGTAAGTTAACATTCCTCAGTAGGCCTTTAATGTATTCAAAGCAGGTCTTGTATCGGTGAAAAGCTCCCACTTCCTGCCAGTACATTTAAGGCGACCAGAAAGACCAGAAATGTTGTAGCTCCGCTTCAGAATTGTTTTTGATATGAACGATTCTTTTGACAGGCCATTCCTACTTTTAAAGGTCATGTTGCAATGGAGTTAGCACACCATGGTATTAGAATCTGATTGGTGAAGATTAAATCATAGGCCTATGATTAAAGTAATCATGCATGGCAAAGTTTATGTGAAGGGTCAGGTGGAAGTAGATGTGTACTGTAGTACAAAGAAGTTTGCCGAATTAAGGGCTCGGATAGTGACATTTTCACATATTTTTTGTGGGACCTGAGAGCACATCAGATATGAGGAATGTTCTTCTGATATCAAATAATTTAGATTTTTTGAATTTTGGGATATAATACACATTTTATGGCAAAAGACACCCTCTAAACTATTTAGTTTTAGCATCAATCAGGAATGTGTGCATGCAGGAGTACCCTAGTCAGCCTTCTTCAGATAAACGTTGCAGCCAGGATCAGCAGAACATTTTTTGTCCAGGAGAATTTCAAGGTAGCTTGTTATGTACCACCAAGAGCAAAAAACTGACAAAACTGATCATAAGGCAATTCCCAAACTCATTGTAGTACCAGGAAGTACGTTCCATGTACTATAAAAGTTGAAATTTTTTGCGCTACATTTATTGAGGCTGTCAAGCAGATCACCCACCTTTAACTTTATGAAGAGCCAATGTTTCAACCATATATGACAAGACCCTGGGCAGGGTGAAGGACATCAAACTATTGTGTGAAACAACTCATTAAAAGGAAGAACTAATTACCAAATATATCCTGCAATCACAGACTAATTAATTAACTGACAGATTATGATGATTGTTCTAAAGATAAATACTTGGTATAGCAAAACTAAGATAAAGACCTCACTTAGGACTGTAGCAAGGCAAAACATGTTTGGCAACCTGCAAGATTTGATGTCGCTGGTGAAAATACAGCTCGGTGTCAAAATTTGGAATTTATAAAGAAGAGCATAAGAAATTACTCGAAAAAGTGAGGAGGTAATCCCTGGTTCACGTGCCCTGGCTATTGGCCCAGCTCCAACTCATGTTTTGTGGTGAGTTTTTAATAGGGGTACAAAAAAGTTTTGTTGCTTCTTTTATTAACTGAGAATTTGTGGTCAGATGGTGCCATCAACAAATTAAAAGTGGCACAGGGCAAAAAGAGAATTAGTTCAGGCATGAGAATTTTCAGTTTTAAAACCGAATTCAGGTTTTTTTAAATCAAAATTTCTGCAACTTTATTTAATTTCAGCCTGTTTTGGTAAAGTAGGTAATGGGGATACGCATCCTGCACAAGAACAAATAAACACAATGGGGAACGATTGCTCTCTACAAGAGGAAACTGAATATATTTAATAAGAAAGAATGAACAGTTTACCAACCCAAAGTGTTACAATTAAACATGACAACGAATAAACACAAATCCCGACCGGCACACAACCCAACTTGAAAAAAAAAGCAAGGGAATGTGCCGGCATGGGAATCGAACCCACGACCTTCCGATCTCTAGACGGACGCCTTATCCATTAGGCTACCAGCTCCCATTGATAAACGGTGGTTAAAGCTGGGTCTTAAATGTTATAGCAGTCATGGTATTTTGGTACTTTTTGCCCAATTTCACATGCATTTTCAGGTTTTTTTTAGGAAAGTGCAGTCTCATGCCTGTTAGTTACAATGCAATATTAAAATGATAAATGACAAGATAAAACAGTAATATAAATGGATAAAGATATAAACAAGACAGATTGTCTTTTTAATTAAATGCCCAACTTAGTCATAACAAAACTTTCTCAAAAAATTAGTAATAAACTTTTAAGGATATGCCATATGCTCAAATTACACCACACAAATGTGACAGTTTCCTGACGATTAATGATATCAACATGCTTACTCTAAAATAACATAATACATCAAGAGATATCTATTTCACTGAGATTGTGAAAAACATTTCAGAATTGACTGCAACATAAAGAAATGTTTGCAACCAGTTTTACTGAAAAATAATGTAATAAAGCATGTCAATTTAAGTGAAATGAACCCCAAGTCAAGCAAATTTGGCAGGAATTCCTGAAGTCTGCTACCAATCAATGCAGGTAACAGCTGAACTTGACTGAGCCCTGGAAAAATTGAATGTCAGAAACTTTTAATATGACTGTGGTTCTTTCTGATTACAAGTTTGCTGGTCACTTTATTGCAATGTACCCATGATATAACAGTGCTTGTGATTGGTCCTTTTCAGCATTAATGCCCGCCTGATTAGCGTGACCCCGGGAGCGTGACAATCTCTGGATAGCAAAAAGTAGGAAAATTGCACATAAAAATGCTATTTTTTTGTTAATTACACATAAGAATGCTACTTTTTTTGTTAATTACACATAAGAATGCTAATTTTTTTGTTATTATTTCTAGGTGTTTTGGGGGAAGAAAATGTCGGCCAATATCTTCAATTCAAAAGGTCAAAATTTTCATATTATGGACAGCTTTTTCTCCTTCTATAATCTGTGATCCCAGCTACCTGCACTTTAAGAACATATCATTAGATTTATGCTGGCCTGTAACCAGGGGGAGTTGAGGGGGCATCCCAAATGCCCCGCCCCCATCTCCCTTTTTGTTGAGTTTTGACCCAAAAAGTCCCATTTGCGAGTGTAGCGAGGGAAAAAATTGAGGTTTTTTTTGCCCTTTTGGTCAAAAAAGATCCAAATTTCCTGTAATTCTTTTAAAAAGGTCCACTTTCAGGGTAAATACCAAAAGCTGCATCCTATTATTTTCATTCATGTCTCATTTGACAAGTTTGTCATAATTTCCTCGTTATAATTACAAGTGTACAAGGTGTTAATGAATGACCTAGATGGTAGTATGACCTTATTTTAGGTCAATCAGTGCCTAATTATCACATGCAGTGACTGACTGGACCCACATCTTGTCCTCAAGAATGGACCTTGCATACAAAGTCACTGTCAAACAGCTAGATTGTTGAGGGGGTGTTTGGGTGGGATTTGTGTTTTTGTCTAGAAAATCCCTGGTCTAGTTTATTAATGCACTCGTAACCAACATTATTTGTTTGATCTTATTATGCATGTTGTATGGTGCTGATTCTGCCCACCCATGGCAGGGGGACCCAACAGTTGCCTTTGTGTTTTCATGCTTTTTTTGCTGGGCTACCACTTCTTTTTCTGCTTGCCTTTTCCATCATTCTTGGTAGCGTAGCATTTGCTCTTTTTTATTATTTTTTAACAGAGGTATTGGTTGGGTCCTGTTGTCGTGGTGGGGCAGTAGTATTTAAATCTCATTGTCATAATCTGATTGTATCTTTGCATATATCTTGGTTACCGTAATTAAGATGGGGTCTGGTGGACCATGTCTGTATGTTCTTTTTTCCCTTCCACCAGGCCCAAGTACAGGTGAATAAAAATGGAAAAACAAAAAAAGATATATCAAGCTGCCCAATTAGCATGATTAGGAAGAGCCATTATTCCTTCCTTTCCTTTCATATACGTGCTTACCTCAACTGTTGTAGTATCAGCACACTGGCTTTATGTGCACAGTTTACCTATGCACGATCCTGGAACGTAGGATTTATTGCAGATATCAGAACCGGGGATGGTGACCCCCTTCTCTTTTCAAATAGCTCTGACAAGCTTTATGTGACTTCTGAACCACGAGACATCACACACACTACCTATATCTGCACATGCTATTATCTGCACATGCTAAGCATTGTATGGTGGTGAGAAGAAATTCTACTATTTTATTCTGTAAAGTAACTGAACACAATTGTAGTCAATGTAGGAACATTTTGAGAGAGGAAGAGAATTCTCCCTTAAGAACCCTCGCCGATCGTATTCCCTGGCCGACAGTGCAACGCCTTAACCGCTCGGCCATCTCACCATCATTAAGTGTGCGACTATACTCTTTTGAGGTTAATTTTCTCTAAAGCTGATTAATTTTGCCAACATTTGTCAAGCGTTTGCAATTATATACATTAGACCAACAATTTAGCAGTTATGAGCCCAAAAGTTTCCATAATTTCCAGGGTTAAGACCAAGCTTAAAGTTGGACACAGTGCTTTATTGTTTTCAAGATTTTTCTTGTATGCTTGCATATCATTTCAAAACTTTCAAAATAGTGTGAAATTAAACACAAATATAAAATATTTCTGCCTTTTTCTTTTTTTTAGTTGTGGGAAGGCATAAAATAGCATGTGAAAACAAGCAAAGAAAATGATATATTGCAAGTGTAGAGAATATAATTCCCCTTAGTTTCAAAAAGCCAAAAACCAATGAAACGGGTCTTTGATAAATGCTCAAAATCACTCAGTCAACGTGCAATTCTATGTTCTTACTCAATTTTTTACTCAAAATATGACCATGACTGGTCGATTTAAATCAAAGTGCCGTCTTTTAGACCATATTTTATCGTTTTGTGCAATTGTTTCGGGGCGGGTCCCTGTCAACTTTTTTATGCAATATTATTTCTAATTTCTAATATATTATTATTGTTGTATTCCTTTATAAACTGCATTTATATGTTGTTTGTCCTGTTGTTTAATATGCCTGCGGATGTTTGAGCCTGGTCATGTACCTTCTCATCCCTCCTGACTGGCCTTAAATGTATTCTTTTTAATATATCTGTTTTATGTGTATTATGAATAAAATTGAAATGATGAAACTAACATATTTCAGATTTCTGTATTATGTTTCATGTGTACATGGAAAATTAAATTGGAAACTAAGTTATATGGTACATACATTGTATATCAAAGCAAACCAAAAACATGAAATACTTGAGTTTGGAAAATAAGTATGTGAAAAATACTATTTCTTTCTGTCACTTTTTGTCTTGCACACATCAAAATTGATTTGCTTTTTGAAAAACAATCTTTTTAAAGTCACACTTCAACTTTTTCTAAGAAAATTAGCCAGAAAAATAGTCAGTCCAGCAAGTCAAGTACATTGTTTTGATGGCTACCAGGCATGGTACATACGCAAATCAGAACACACTCAGAATGACAATTCCCCCAAGCCCTTTCACTCTGACCATGTTCCTATTGTATAAAAAACACTTAAGTGCCACTTACCCCATTTCCAAGTTAAAGTATTCCTCATGTTAAAAGATTCCCATCGGAGTAAGATATCCTTATAAAAATAGGTACTTTTCCAGTGCTGGCCAGGGAGGGAATTTGGTCACCCGCTTCTTGACCAGTCCTTCAGCCTCTTCTCACTGTTGCTGTTATAGCTCACTGTTTATAATACACATGCTACGTGACAGCCTCGACAGCCTGGAGCTCGGAAGATAAGTTGTTGGTACTTAGCTATACTACAGTTGAGACTTTGAGAACTTTGCCAAGTTGAGGATATCAAGAAGTTGAGTAATAATTTTGTGAGTTATGGAAAATGGTTGTGAGTTTTTGTTCTTCACTTTTATATGCATGTTATGTGACGGTCTCCAGCTTGGGAGGAAAAGAGTTGGTTGGTGCTTAGCTATATTACAGTTAAGACTTTGAGAACTTTGCCAAGTTGAGGATATCAAGAAGTTGAGTAATAGTTTTGTGAGTTATGGAAAATGGTTGTGAGTTTTTGTTCTTCACTGTTATATGCATGTTGTGTAACGGTCTCCAGCTCAGGAAGTTAAATTGTTGGTACTTAGCTATGCAACATTTAGGACTTTGCAAACTTTGCCAATTTGGGGATATCAAGAAGTTGAGTAATAGTTTTGTGAGTTGTGGAAAATGATTGTGAGTTTTGCTCTTCGCTGTTTGGAATACAGATGCTATGTGACAGCTTCCAGCTTGGAAGATAAGTTGGTTGATACTATAAGCTATCAGTTAATAAGTTGAGTAATAGTTTAATAGTTTTGTGAGTTATGGGAGAGCAAGGGCAAATTCCCTGGGCCCGTCTTAGGGGGATTGCCCAATTCAGCATTGATTCTGTGCCTCCTCCAAGCTTTGCGCATATTTCAGCACAAATAGTCATTTTAAAGATCAATTTAAGACCAAAATTCAACTTGTTTAAAATCAAATTTGTACAATTGTTTGCATGCTGGCACACAATTGGCACACCCTACACCACTGTCTGCTAAAAAAACAAACCCAACTGAACTTTTTTCATCGCCTAAACATGCTAAAGGCTAAATGGAAAAAGTTATGTTCAATAATAAAATAGGGCGGTGCTACTTTTTTCTTTCCATGACAACACGTTATTGACTTTCAATGCTTGCAAAGAGCCAATGTTATATGCCCAAAGACCCTTACTTGGTTGTTATGGCACTTGGTTGTCAAGGCTTTGCCCTTCTTTTGCACCTTTCTTTGAAAGACTAATGCCATCAGTTTGCTTGATAGCCCAATGGTAAGAGTGGCAGTCACATGTATGTAATGTAGGTCTCTGGTTCAAATCCTGGTAAAAGTTAACTTTAAAAGGTTTTCTTTCCTTGGTTGACTTCAGGGAAATAATAAGTTGTGATCAAGGCTAGATACTGTTATATTGTTTTGTTTTGAAGTTCTATGATTATATTCATGCAATATATTACTTCTTCACACCCGAAAGTGTGGACATAATATTTTATCACATGGGTTCAAACTCGTAGTTGAACTCCTTTACTGCATCTGTAACTCACCAAGAAATCCCTCTATTATTTGTACATAACTTAGTTTGCAGGCCGTAGCGTAGATCATAACACTGAGAAAAGCTGAACTCATTCAAGTCACTAGTAATACTATGGACCACAATGGCCTCATCCCAATGGCATAGTTCAATAACCTCAATTAAACAATCACAGTGCAAAATTTGACCTTAAGTTGTAGAGTATGAGTTTTTGTACCCAAATTTTCTACGGTCATTCAATGAATGTGCAAATGCATTGGGGTTAAAGAACTGTGCCCTGATAGATGAGCATAAGAACTCATTGCCTTAGTGTGCAGGAAATAGGGATCACAATATAAGATACATATTGTCAGAACGAGGAATACAGTTGGGAATTTTGCCAACAACAAGTTTGTTACAAAGTTATAGTGAATTAGGAGTTATATAACTTAACAGATGCAAGTCTTTTATATTTTTTGCTTAATAGTCATAGTTCAAAAGTATATAATTATTGTCATTCACATTGATCCCAGTTGTTTTTGCTGGTTTAACACTTCTGTGGACCTTGAAATTGGTAATTTTTGGCTATCAAACTTTACCTACTTCTGTGCCTACATTAGTTGTTTTTTGTCCCCCTCTGCATACTTTCTTGTCTGTATTTTACTTGTTTCCCCAAATCAAGTTGGTATACCTTGCCCCTTTTCTTTCTAATTGTTCGTATATTCAAGGTATCCTCTTATATCAATTATGAATCCTTGATGTGTTTTGTGTCCTTGTCCACTGGATTCACCATTACACATGATTACCCACTTTTTCAAACTAAACAACTTTTAAGTTGTAAGTAAAATAAATTCATGCAGTGGGGAAGTCAAAGAGATTAGGGCTTGAATTTTTTGACTTGTAAAAGTGGCATGCATTTTCAATATTTACTATTAAAATTGCATACCCTGGATTGATCGAGATACAATATTTAAGTCCATGAGCAATATTTATAAAGCTTAATAAAAGTCTAAAAATTGATATTTTTACATACAAATATATACTTTGGTTTGGTAAACAATTAAAAAATAAAATAAATTTTGGATTTATAAAGCGCCTCTCTCCAGATCTTAGGGACTCAAAGCGCTGTAATTTCGCTGCAATGGTGAATCATCACAATCAGATCGCATCAACTAGGCCAGTTGCTGCCGAACGGCGCACACCTATCCGCCTTTTAGATTGTAACAGCCACCAATTATCTGTGCAGCTCCCCAAATTCCATTGGGTGAAGGAAGTTTTTGATAACCAAACAACTAATCACTGATTTTTACGATACAGGAGGAAACCGGAGATCCTGGAGAAAACCTGCGAGAGCGAGCATGGAATCGGGATAAACCAAGTGCACATGAGTCCTTGGGCCGCACCGGGGCTTGAACCCGGGACCTCGGTGGTGCAAGGCGAGGAACTACCGCTCGCCAACTCGCTTCCCCCAGTTGAATGTACATGTAACGGGCTAAGAGCAAAATATTGTACAATTGATTTGTTGGGAGTGGCCTTTCTTTTCTGCTGTTTTTCTTCATTCCATTTCTTTCTAGTTTTCTCTTCATACAGGCCAGCATAATTATATAAGCTTTTAAACTTGGTGTGAGCAATTTGCTTAGCCTGGTCCCATCAGGACCCAAGTGTGTGTTAACCTGGACTGACTAGTTAAACAAACAATTGATCTCTTATTATATCCATATACCATAATGGCGCATACAGTCTACATCTGAGACGAAAATACCTAATTTTCGTCTCAGGTCTACCTTGACATAACAGGAACTATAGGCACAAACTAAAAGTACCCTCCCGTAAAAATCTCACAAAATAAGGGCACAGACTAGACCTTTAATTCTTGTTGGGATTTTTAGAGGAGGGTGCTCTCTATTTGTACGTGAAAGTTACTCTAAAGGCAAAGGAGGCCATGTTTGCCATTAGCGAATCTTTACGGGATATCATCTTATCGTGAAAGAATGTTATCATTTACCTGACTCACAACGGAACAAATAGGAGAACTTTATCGGACCAGGAAAACTTGGGGAATTTAGGAACTTCATTACCAGGAAATGTTAGCCTTTCAACAAGGCTTTGCCTGGAGCACCATAGTGGGAGCGCCATCTATCTGCATCTTCGGTGCTCGTTGTTGCAGCTTCGCCGCTCGCCCCCCTAGGATCACGAGGTCTTTAACAAAGACTAAGGAAATGTGGTGTTTGGAGAGAAATTTAGAGTCTGAAAATAAAGAAATACATAACCAAAATTGAAATTAAGATAGCAAATTTCATACAAAAGGCAAAATAAACCAATTAGCTCATTATCATAATACCGAATATGCAAATTGGACCCAACAAAGTAGCCATGGTGTCTGACCAATCTTTGGTAGAATCAATAGATAATTCTTTTGAAGCTTCTTCTCTCTTTCAATACCAATCCTGTTGCAGATCTGCGCTGTCAATGACAAAGTGCTGACATCCCTAATTATGAGCAAAATTAATTGGTTCCAGGTGTATCACATTACTAATCAATTTAGCATATTGGTTGACATTGGATACCCATGGTTAAGACAAAATTAAAAATGCATGTTATCTTACACATTCAAAGGGGTGATGAGATTTTCATGCTTTACCGTGAAGCATACTGTTTTTGCAATGTCCGTACCTCTGTATTATTGTCTGTACTTGTGGATGCTGTATCTCGTAAATGGATTTAAGCGGATTGACTTCAGATTTCTAGGATAAGCAGTGGCGTACCGTGGCCGCTCCTACCCGGGGGGCTGAAGAAAATTCAATTTTGCCGCTCCTTCCTCAACAGCCCGAAAAGGTTGACCCAATTTTTTTTTTCCGGTGGTTTGAAAAAGTGAAGAGCAAAAGAAAAAAAAAAGGATTATAACCGCTAGCGCCCTAAAAGCAACACATTTTCATGCATAGTACAATTTTTTCAAAATTTCTTATACTTTCCAAATTTTTTCCGCCCTTTTTTCTTTACTAATTCTTTTTGCCGCCCCTTCTTCCGCCACCCCTTCGTTTTGGCCACCCCCTGCTGTTACCCCAGGGGTCTGGCGCCCCCAAAGCCCCCCCAAAATATGCGCATGATAAGTCGGCCATGGTCAGAAACACTGGCTACGTTTTTAAATCTAATTTGCATATTTGTTTTTATGATAATGAGCTAATTTGCATATTTTGCACTGAAATTTTACAGTTGGCCCAGATGCTCTATCTCTTGCATGGATAGGTGGATGATTTCAAATATTTTAGGAAAGGTAGGCCATGGTTAGAGACGCCAGTTACTCATTTTTTCACGGCAGTGAAATGATGCCACTTGCACCCATATCTCATATGCACAGTTTATCCCTTACATATCCTGTGTCTTGAATAGCTACATAGCACACCACCCTGTGGTAATAAGAGGCTAGGAAATAATTCCTAATATCTCATACCCTAGTTTGTATGCCTTTATCTAATCTTGCCCCACTGACAACTTACTATTTAACACTTAACCTGTCCAAGAGTTTGTCCAGCGTAGGAATTTTGTAGCCTTTTTTAGAAACATGTTTTCAATTGGCTTATGGCCATCACATGCTGACCATACACATAACTGATTGGTACATCAAAACTAGCAGGGGTTAAGTCAGGCCTCATTACAAAGTAAACAAATCATTCTGTATAGAAAACTGTGTAGCAGGTGATTTACTTCGGATAAAGTTCAATATAACTACATTGCACAAAACTAAGTCCATTATCTATAGTTAATTGAATGTTTATTGACTCTTGTAAATAACCCATGTGTATAAACCTGTATAATATTGACAAAGACAAATATCACTGACCCTGACAAAAGCTAGCAAGAGTTAATAAAAATTCCTTGAGCTTGGTCGTGATGTGGTGAATTTCATGGTGTTTAGATTTGATATTAATAGAGAGCTTGCGAAATGACGTTACTTTAACTTTAACTTTAACGTCTAGAGGATTATGTATGTGAATACATAATCCATCTATAATCCTCTAGACGTTAAAGTTAAAGTTAAAGTAACGTCATTTCGCAAGCTCTCTATTATCTCTTGCAAACCCGGTGACACCTCATTATAGATTTTAGACCTGTCGATAGGTTGTAAGAGGGGATATCCTTTTCCAGGCACGAATTGGGCCATATATAAAGAAAGTTTTGCTACTTTGCAACGCAATAAAAACCTAAATGCAAAATGAGATCCTGTAGGTGGCTTCCGAGGTGGCTTAAAAACTAAATGCAAAATGAGGTTTTTAAAAATATTGCTTTCAGAGTCAAGACGAGGTATCATTATTAAGCCTCATATCACTTATTTATTGTCAAATAAGTGCAGAGTAGGTTAGATATGAATATTAATGTTAGATCAAAGTAGCTCAAAGTACATGTACTATACACCTGATCCGTGAACTTGTCTTTTTTAAAGACAAATTCTTGTTTTTAATAGATTGGCACCACCTTTAAATCTAATTGTATATTTGCCTCATAGTCATGGTAGTAGCTGTGGGTAGCTTGACACACTTGTTTAAACTTATAAAACATGTTTTGTTTTGACGGAAATTCTCACCTGCTTGCTTGCAGGTCATACAAATTACAGGTTTTCACTATTAATGTTATTATGATAGACTACAACATATTGATAGGCTCCCTGCTGTATATGCAATGGGAAACATAAGTGAAGGTTTTCTCCCTTGGGATATGATTAGGGTCCTTTTAAGGACCCTAAAAGCACCCAATTAAAATCTATGATGCATGCTATGTGAAGACAATAATACGACGAGTAGGACCTGTTTTTTTCTTAGTTACCAACTATACTCTAACTCTGATCGCTCAAGAAAGATTAACCACAAAAATACATTAACCGCGCCTCCCGAAAAATGGACGGCGTGGTCACTGGACTTTCGCGATTCGTCTTTCTTGCGCCATGTCAGATAGTGATCATAGTGTGAAATGAGTATAGTCTGGTAACTTAGAAAAAAAAAGGTCCTACTTGTCGACTAGAAGACATTGACTAATCTGTGTTGGATTGCAAAAAATGCAGCACTTGTTCTGTATTTTAAAAATTATTATCAATTATTCGGACAAAAACGTGAGTGTAGTTGACTAGTTTTAAACTTTTATTTGATAATTTATATTATCATGTTTTGCCAAATGAAGCATAGCTAAATCACAATCCCTAAGTTAGCACTAATATGCAATAAAAGTCATGATTTTAATATTTGTGCAATTTTTCATGTTTACTTACAATTGCATTGACAAAATTCAAAGACTTGGCATTCAAAATCTTGAGCGTAGGCTACAAGTTTGTTCATGATCTTAATATTTTATGTTAATTTTGATAATTGGTTATAAAATAAATTTGAAAATGTGTTTTCCAAAATTTAGAATGCATAACCTAAATTTAGTCTTAGTAGAAGCCTTTGGGCTTGATTGTCACACCATACGATTATAACCCTAAAAACATACTTTTTTGGCCTTTTTTTTTTTTTGGCCACAGTTTTTATATTTTGATCTCACTGAATGCCCCTGCCTGTAAACGTGCTAGCCATATTGAAGTGCCCCCACCCAAATAAATTAATATTATGTGGTTTGACACCAACTATTTCTCTTGGACTTTTTAGTGCCCCCACCTGATTGATATTAACCTGAATAATAACATTTGTGTTTTTTTGTTTTGCAGATATGGAAACACAGTGAAGGGTGATACCCAATCAGCACTCAAGTGAGTATAAGTTTTGATCATTAATACCATAAGAATTACATATAGGAGAGTGAGACCTCCATCGGGGGTGGGGGGGGGGGCACTCGACTTTGGAAGTGACGGGGATGTGCGGATGGCAGTTCAAAACTAGGGGTCTTTTGGTGAGAGCCAAGACACTGAAAAAGGTTTTTTTTTCAGTGAGAAGGCCCGAAAAAGGGGGTCTTTCCGTGAGACTGGGAAAAAAATCTTGCCAAAAAAGAGGTCATTCAATGAGACTGGGGAAAATTTTGGGTCAAAATATAAAAGTTGATACAGAATTTTCAAAATTTTCAGGATACAGAATTTTCAAAATTTTCATGTGACTCCCATTGCGCCTCAACACACTTTCTGCAAGTACACCCTCTCAGTTTGCTCCACCTACCTCTCCTCTCTTCCCTATAGACGAATCCAATTTCGTGCATTCCTGCACCTCAATGGCAGCCATAGCTGGTCCCCCCTTAGGTCTATCCCACCTAAATTGTGAAATGATGTGGCCTTGGCGGGGATATTAAACTGCATCCAACTCAACGTCTACACTGCAAAATGCTACAGCTTGGTACCGCCTCTTCAGCAGGTGTGGCGGGCAACAAATAGTACATTTTTGACCAAACCACTCAAGTGAGGAGTGTCCCCCTTTGGAAGTGTGATGCATACAGTTGTGACCAAATTTGTCAACTTAGAATTAATCTGATTTCATCAAGGTAACATGTTAACAAATAAGAAACAAATGTAAGATAAGGCCAAAAAAAAACCATGTTTGTTTCCTGTAGCAAGTCCAAAAGTCAAATTTCTCCGACACAAAAAAAAAAATCATATTTCTTCATATTCAAGAATATTTATATTGTTTATTTGTTGTGTAATGTGTAATTGTTTACTCCAGTAGTGTTTTATATTATTTTTTTGCGATTTTTTCCGTTTTGTTTTTGTTTTTTTTGGTAAGTGAAAAAGAAAATTCAAATGCTTTATAAGCTGTCAAAAAGCGAAATGCGTAAAAGCTACAGGAAACAAACTTGATTTTTTTTTGCCTAAAATGTAACAAAATGTGTTATTATTTTCCCTTCTGATTACAGGACTTTGTTTGGACCAGGAGAACTTCCATTACTAGAACAGGATCAAAGTACGCAACAAGAAGCGCCCTCTAGAGGAAGTAACGGCGAAGCTGCTACTCCTCCATCAAGAAGCAGTAACCCTCTTGCAATACTGAAGCAGAAAGTATTAGAGTTTGTTCAAAGGTATAGTAGTAGTATTAGCTTTATCTAAACACTACAAAAAAAGTAAGTTCCCTTTACATTTGATCCTATTTTGACCAAAAATACTTACCATATTTCCTCATCAGTTAAACTCCCCCAGGGGTGTTGCATTTTTCAAAATGGGGCGTTTATTAGAGGTCATTTTTAGGAATTCACATTAACAGTCCCAGCAGAAACAGATTGTTTGGTTTGAAGGTGAATGCGCGGTGATGTGATTTCTGTCAACCACCTATTGAGGTGGTTAATACTGGTGAATATGCGGTAACATTCGCAGTAGAAACATTTCGGGTGACAATTTTGCGGGTGACATCAGAAGTTAGCCTACTACAATACTGTTGGCATTCAAAATCTGACCTTGAAGGTCACAAAAACTAATTTCTGGATTTCCGCCCTCCCCACTAAATATGTGGGTAGTGAATTGTCACCCATCAGCATGGGTAGTAGAAACAACCCAATGGAGGTGAGAGGATTAAAATGCGGGTGAAGGTGAAAGTGAGGTTCGAAAGTGTAGCAATGCAAGGTGCTCAGTATAAACACGCTGAAAAATCCATGTGACCTATTTATGTCAGACATGCAATAAATTGTCAGAAAGTGTTAACATGCGATTATTTTTTGTTGTTTGTTACAGAGTGAGAGCTCTACAGAAGCATCATCTATGTCTACATAAGTATAGCTGTACATATTACATTATTATAGATGTAAGTATAGAGTCCCTGCATGTTTTTATCGATTGGCTCCAAACAAAGGATTTGAACCGGTGTCCTTCACCGTAATCATGGCGCAGTGCAGTCCATTCAATCAAATGTTGTCAGCAACCTATTTAATCGTAGTGCATTTGTTATGTGTGTGAGACAAACTGTCATGGTAGATTGCAATCATGAATACATTTGAGTAGTCCGCCATATTTTACGGTATGATACGTCATATGCACAACCTCTATTAGGCCAAGAAATATTAAAAAATGGAAAATTATGACAAATTTTCATTACATATCCTTATTACATCATTTGGTCCTGGTTCATCCATTTGCTGGGTATGAGCTAGACAAAAATTTCACTCTCATTAGGCAAATGAACCATGGGGGGTACTTTGTGGCATGCATGTACAGATATAGCTATGTATATGTGCAAAGAAGTTGCAGTTAGTTTAGAAAAGAGTAGGGCTTACCCCCGGGAGGCTGTATACCCTTAACATGTTCCATTCAATCCTGGTCCTAATTGTATATTCCAGATCATGTAAATACAGAAATTAAATGCCATCTAAAGAGTAGGACTGTGGTTCTTCTGGAAAAATGTGCAATACATTTATAGTCCAACTTATTTTATTTGTCCATGATGGGACCAAGCATTGACCTGGATAAGTAAAAAAATCTGGATAAGTGAATTATAATGTAATTCTGCATTGAATGGAAAAACAGTGGCATGATCGACTAGATCGAATGTCTAAATTGGATGTTCAAAATGTTAGAATTGGGAAAACAAGAAATCACTTTGTATGGGGTGATTACACTGAAGAGATGTTACTTACATATAACACAGTGCTGTATACAACAAAGAAATGTTCTTCTAAATATTCTTCAGAATGTGAAAATAAAGTGGCATGGCTTTGAAAACCTGTTTTCCATTGAAGATCATTGGACTAGATAACAGAGTGGTCAATGTAAAAGAGGAGTCCAGGGGTCCATTTCACTAAACTTGTAACCCTTCGTAACTCAAGTAACCGTTGAGTTACGAATACCCAACACTAGACGTAACTTCACGAAGGGTCCCTGTAGTAGATCCCTATTACTTACAAAGGGTACCGTTTGGTTTAGTGAAATGGAACTTATGACTGGTCATAAGTTACGAACAATTGAGACTTACGAAGCTCAAAATTAACCCTTTGTAACTCAAGTAACCGTTCATAAAGTTACAAATACCCAATACTAGACGTAACTTTACGAAGAGTCCCTGTAGTAAATCCCTATTACTTATGAAGGGCAACATTCGTAAGTAAGTTTAGTGAAATGGAACTTACGATTCGTCATAATTTCGAGACGTAACGAAGCTTCATAAAGTTAAATGAAATGGACCCCAGATAAGAGAGGTTAGACTGTAGCCGCTCATAAACTACACTACAAGATTCCTGGCGACGGAGTACCTCTGCTGCAATGTTACTTCGCGGCTACTACCGCTGCTACTACCGAGTACCCAAGCCCTTTGTGGCCGACGTTGGTACTACACCAAAGTACCAGCGTCGGCCAACATACTGTAGATACCCCCGTAGCAAAGTACTTACATGGATACTCCACCATGCGTCACCTAAGAGTCAACTGCTATGTACCGAGTAGGTGACTTATAGGCACACCATAGTTGGGGGTACTTCGATGGCCCTTCAGCGGAAGTACCTGCACAGTAACCGCATCCATGGTGTACCCATGTGTCAGCAGTGAAGTAGCAGTGAAGGTACTCACCCGCGAGGTACTCCGTCGCCAAAGTCCTTTGATCGTAAAGTTCATTGACTTCAAGGCGTGCGCGCCCGTGGTACAACTACGCGGCCGACTACGCGTTCAACTACGCGTTCAACAAGGCTTGCACACGAACGCGTTGAAGTGGAATTATTAATTTGTTATGATCTGGATGCAATTGCTTGTTTCACAATGCAGTTTTTCCGTACTCCGGTGTTTGTTTTTCTTTTGTTTTCCGTTTTGTTCCATTATGAGAATGGCGTTGAAGTGTAATTATTAATTTGTTATGATCTGGATGCAATTGCTTGTTGCACAATGCAGTTTTTCCGCATGCCGGCGACAATGTTATAATTCCGTTGTTTTCCTTTTGTTTTCCGTTTTTTTTTTTTCTTGTGCTTTAATTTTTGTATAGGCCTAATTGTTTGATTGTTTACTTTGTTGGTTAGTTGTTTGCTTGGCTGGTTGCTGAGCTTGGTTGTTTTCATTGTAATTTTTATCTTATTTAATTAATTATTTAGTAAGTTTATTATTTTTCAGAAATGTTTAGAAAATATTGCATCACTATGCATTTTATTCCGGGGATTTTATTGATGTTTTTTATTTATTTACTGATTTATTTACTTACCTATTTATTTATTTAGATGTTTATTTATTTATAAATTTACTTAGTTCTTTACTTCCCTATTTACTTATTTAGTTGTTTATATACTTATTTGTTTACTTACTCTTTTAGTTATTTAGTTACTTTCTTATTTACTTGGTTATGTTCTTATTTATTTACTTACTCACTTAGTTATTTGCTAATTTATTACTTACTCACTTGGTTATTTGCTAATTTATTCACTTATTTATTTACATATCTCCGTAATTATTTATTTACTTATTTGGGTAATTATTTATTTAATTACTTATTTATTTACTTAGTTGTTTACCTATTTATTTATTTACTTAATCCTTTAGTTAATTATTTACTTACTTATTTGCTTATTTATTTACTCAGTTGCTTATTAATTTGTTTATTTACCTTTTTATTCACCCATTTAATTAATAGGCCTACTTATCTTATCCCCTTATGCCCAAAGAACAAAATAAGAAACTTAAATCAAGAACATATTAATCAATATAAATCAATATGGAAACAGAAACAAATAAGAAATAGCAACCCGCTTTCCTCATTTTCTTGCCAGAGTACCGACGTCGGTACTCAGCTGCGGAGTACCTGGCAGGTGAGTACCAGTGTCGGTACTCGAGTACCTTCAAAGTACCTCGCCACGAGGTATTCGCGAGTTGTAGCCGGCTTGCTGGGCCACAAGGGTCTGGTGGCCGATGTAGGTACTCGAGAGTAGCAGCGCTGCTACTCTCATGAGAATCCTGTAGTGTAAGCAAGTTATCACAAACAAAATATAGTCATTAATTTCTTTGTCAATTTGCAGGGTCTAGTGAGAAAATTTTTAGCAGGTTTTCTAATTCAAGCAGTGATCAATGTGGTGAAAGGTCTCAAACGGATAGTCAAGCAACCAAGCTTCATCTTGAAGGCACTCAATCACAAAGACAACTGGAACCTAGGCTTCCATCTCAGCTTATATGTAGGCGTTTTCAGAGTAAGTGCAACAAAAATTCCTTTTAAAAGGAAAGGGGAGGCTCATTGAATATGTCATCTGATCTGCAAAATTGAGATATCGTCAACATATAGCGCTCCTGGAGCCCAACCCTAACCTTTAAATCCTAGAGGTCGCAGGTCTGGCACATCCATCTCAAATGTGTGCCAACTCCCAAAGTAATTGACCTTATGTGAGTACAGCGACCTGATCCTCTTATGATAAATGGTCTTTGATGAAGGGTCCTTCCACTTTCAAATTCTCAGCAGCACACCCCTACCCAAATCAAACTGGCATACCCCGGGTATAAAGGCAAGAAATTTTTAGGGGAGGGAGTTAATTTTTTTTATTCTTATTTGTTTCTCATGTACTCTTATAAAGCAACTTCTGGAGGGAGGAAAGGGTCAAATTGTGATGAAACCTGATATTTTGGTTTGTTCCCTAAATTTAACTTTTAAACTATTTAGTTGATGAGTATTCCAGGTTTTGAGCTAAAGGTGCTAGATAGTGTTTTCACTTAACATTTTAAATGAGATCATGGGTCTGACACATTGTCTTCAAATGTTTGCCAACTCTCAAAGACCTTATGTAAGTACAATGACCTGATCCTCAAATGGTTAAGGATCACTGATGAAGGGCCTCTCCAGTTGTGTTTATTTCAAGGGCCCAGAGTACCTCAATGTTTTAAGTCAGTAAGACTGAATTTTTTTTACATCTGATTCATAAAGTACTGGCATGGTTTAGTTTATATGGTAAAAATATGGAAAGATATCTTGCTTATAAACAATAATATGAATCAAATTCTGGACTCACCAATGATTTTTAGTAATGCTGTGACCCGTTCACCGGGTCTTCATCAGACTGCGCTGAGACTTGACTAATGGTTTGGTCATGGCATACCTTATTTATGTCCAATAGTGATTGATTGATTGATTGTGATTTTATTTTGCAGGGTCTCATGTGCCTATTACGGTGGTTGAGGAATAAAGACAGCCCCATACATGCCTTAGTAGCTGGTAAGAACGATAACATTACACAAACAGTGCGTTCGCAATGCAAGTAGATTTATACGGTAAATTGGTGCAAATGTATTTGTTTTTTTCCGGAATGAAAGTAGCCGGAAACTCCTAACGATCACTTAAGGGGGCACAGTGGTCTAGTGGTGTGGGCTCTATCTCATAATCGGAGGGTTGCGGATTCGAGCCAGTCCTGTTGTGTCCTTATAAGGCTCTTAACCTATATTGCCCCTCTCCACCCAGGTGTATATTGGGTACCGGCTTATGCTGGGAAGGTAAACAGACTGGTTGTGTTGGAGTTAGGCAACTACACCCCATGTGTGGGAGATTAAGGGCATGGCTTCCATGGAGGGGGTGTATGGATGTCACCTAGAATAGCCATATTTTCTCCAAAACAATGCATAAATTATCACCGCATTTATTAGGGTGTATCTAATCATAAATCTTAAATTTGATTCCATTATACAGGATTTGTGTCTGGTCTTTCCAGTGCCTTCTACAAGAGCAGTACTATAGCACTCTACTTTGCTTCCAAGATTACAGAGGTAGGTTTACTATATAGGAACAATTGCATTATGAGTGAACACAACTGCTAACAGCTATACGTGATCCGACCATGATCATATTTTAAAATACAAAACCAAACCAGATCAAAACAATCAAACAACATTATTGGAAATATCAGCCAATCACTTCCACAGGCCTGTATGCACACATTCGCCAAGCAGTGTATGCGGACGTTCGTCAGTGACGTAGCGTCAACTGCTGATTGCACAGTGCGTACACCCGTCAAACGCATGCTTTAACCACCGCGTAAGCATTGCAAAAGCCTTCTGGTGCATTGCCAGAAAAGCATGAGAAACAAAAATGCACATTTTGCGCATGCGTTTGCAGGGAGAACCTTGTTTTGGTAGCAAAATGGCGGATCCATGCAAAGGGCGAATAGGGGCACGGGGAGCATGTGCCCCCCATCAATTTGAAAACGTACAAAATACCACAGGAAAAATGCCTAAAAATGGCTCATGCACCCCCCCCAATCTGGCCTGGTGCCCCCAATCATGATTAGTTACCCCCAATAGGATGACTCGCGTTACGTCACTGATGCTACTGAAATTCTTACTATAATTATAATCTGCTGTCATGATGTGTTCACTTGGTTTGAGTATAATTACATTCTATATTTGGTTGCCTTTTGTTGAGACACTTGAAAACGCTTCTATTTGTTAACTCAATCAATTTTATTGTTTTATTATTTGATATTTGAAGTAGTTATGAAATAAAATTGTTATTAACGTGTAATTTACAGAATGGACAAAATGCTAAAAACATGCCTAAGATTATATGTCTATAACCTTGGACACCAAAAATGTCCAAGATTTTCATGTTAGACTTAAATTGACCAATCCAGGTTCAGGGCAATCATTTCAGTGCATTGATGATTCTACTGATAAATTTGTTTTTATTATACAATATTAAATTGGCGACAAGTACTCAAAAAACTCTATGCACTTTTGTAATGGGCTATTCCAGTTGAAATCCATACACCCCATATGGAAGACATGGTCTTAATCTTCCACACAGGGGGTGTAGATTTCAAATGGGGTTACCTGAATGGGAGACTCCATTTGAAATATACTCCTCCTGTGTGGGAGATTAAGGTCATTTCTTCCGTAGGGGGTACAACCCCAAATGATACATTGTACACCATACCCCCTACAATGGACTGGAATAACCCAATGGAGGGGGATTTCATGTTGGGGGCAGCAGAGTGGTGCCTATGTCTAATGTTCTGATGTGGATTCCATAGATGTAATTATGCACTTTTTGTAATAGAGGGGGATTTTGTATTGAGGGCAGCAGAGGGACATAGACAGTATCCAATTGGGTGATATAGACACTTTTTATAAGCTGCAAGTTCATTTTAGGAGACCCCAAGGGTCTAATAGCTGAGGGGCTCACTCCAGTGGTTATGCCACAATGATTCAAACACAAGATATGACACATTGCTGTTAATTTTGAGATATGGTAAAAGGAAAAATCATCCAATTCCTTTTGCGTTTCACTGTTTTTAACAAAATGATCAAAATGATTTTTAAAAACGCAGGCTCACAAGGACTAGAAAATTTGACCATATTTCATCCGTCTTACAACGTCTGCATTGGTTACCAATTACCGCATTCATTTCAAACTCCTTCTTCTCACCTGGAAAGCGCTCCATGACATGACACCTTCTTATATCAGTGAACTTATCAATTTATATATTCCATCACATGACCTTAGATCATCTTTCTGTCCCTCGGACTTCTGCTTCATTTAGCGACCAGGCCTTCTATGCTTGTGCACCTACACTTTGGAACTTGCTTCTTTTGAACCTCCATTTTTGTGATTCACTTGATGTTTTCAAAAAGACTTTAGAAACTCATCTGTTTAAGACTGCTTATGACAATTGACTTCTACAAATATATGTGACTGTTTTATAATTGTGTGTTTATATTTAATTGTTTTAATGTTTGCGTCTCGGAATAGGTTGTCTAGATAGATGGCGCATTATAAATGCATTATATGAGGAACAATTGCTTCAACTTTAATGTATTTCCATCAAATTTGCTCAATAAATGGGTCATTTTGTGAGCTTTCATTACAAAGAAATAAAATGATGTATTGATATTTTATATGACGATTAATAATTATATTCTCAATTGATTCTTTTCTTTCAGAATGTATTTTTCAAGGGCCAAGAGTTGGGTTATATACCACACATTCCATTTGGTGACTGCATTCTCTATACCTTATCTACAGCCACTGTGTTACATGCGGTAAGTTGCTACATTAAGGTGGTGTTAAAGGCAAGGTTTAGGGAAATCATGAGTTCCAACATTTTTGCAAATATCTCCAAAACCTTTCATGATACAAACTCACTATGTAGGGATATGTTGGCCATGTTATGAAGGTAATAAAACCGTTGCCATGGTAACCAAGCAGTCGCTATTGGCTTCTGATCAATCACATTGAAAGTTGTGTTTTTCCTGTTTTTTTCGCAAATCACTTCATTTGTCCCAATAAAAGTATACTCACATGTTGAGTCATGTTGCTGCCCACCTCCACTGATTTTCCCGTAAAAAAAAAAATCCCAGTGGAATTCGGGAGGTCAAAGTGAAATTTTTGTTTTTTGGCCACAGATTCCATATTACTTACACACTTTTTACGGGAAAATCAGCAGAGGTCATTTGTGATGTTCTTGAACGATTTGACACCATCTTTTTATTTATTTGGACATGTGCAATTTCAACCGTATGAGGGCAGTATCCAGGTCTGAAATTGCCTGGAGAGCAATAATCAGAGGAGGTAGGGTGCTGAAAACACTGCCGAAAATTTTTAAAAATTATTATCTTCTTCTGTGCCAAAGATGAAAACGATCCATAGATCTTTAATTTGCATTTAAAACCACCTTAAAGAGCTTATATCCAAAGAGTACATTTTACTGACTCAAAATTGGCCTGTGTGTAAAGCTATGGTAAATCAGCCATTTAGGCTTGTAACTCAAGGAGGGCAAACTGTATACCTCCGGCATCTATCGACTAAAGCCCAATTTCATTTTATGTATTTCATTTTGAATTTCAGGCTGTCTTTGAGCCCCAAAACATCAGACCAGCGTATTGGAACTTTCTACTAGGCCTTACAGGTCACAAGTAAGTATATATACATGGGCTAAATTAGTGCTGCTATTGATAAATATTTTTTACAGTTTTGTCATTGACAGATTTCTCTGATCCTCTTCTAAATTATCAAAAGATCAGTTAGGCTATATGTATCTGATAAAAACTACCCTCTCCATACAGTTCCACCACTTTTTCTGGGTCTCGGTCAGTGGGTCAGAATAACTTATCAATTCTTTCCAGTTATAAACCAATTTAGATATATGCAGAACTTATCACTTATTGTTTTAAACCAGATTAGAAACACAAAGAAACTGTTTAAAAACTTTTTTGACATAATTCAGAAGGGAAAAATTTCAAAATAGAAAATCCCTTCTCCAAATTAGGGTTAGTTGTCTCTTTTTAATTGGTTTTCAAAATCAAGGCCGGTCAAGGACAAGCAAAGAAGTTTTTGAAGGTCTGATTTATTGCTTTTATGAAATTGAGTTTTGTTGCCAGCGGACTTATTTTTATGTATTGGTTGTTGACAAGTAAAATAGGGAACTATTAATAGCAGCACTATGGTTTTTTATTTTCCTCTTTGCATGGTAAGTCCATTTGGCTTCCTCAAGGCAATGATGTCAGCACTTTGCTTCATGTGTACAGATGTACCACCTTTGTTTGTGCTTGTAAACACATCAGTTCTTTGAGTCAGTGCACACAATTACATTCTGCACCAACTTGAGCATGCCCTGATGTACTGCCTCGATGAAGCCAACTGGACTGCATCATCTCATTTTTGAGATAAAAATGATCATATCATACTTTAGGGTCATGTGTGGTCTAGGGGTAGAGCATGGGAATCACAATCATTAGATGGTGGGTTCAAGCCCTGGTGCAGACATGCATGTTGTATCCTTGAGCAAGACACTTACCCTTGATTGCACCTCTCCACCAAGGTGTATCATGGGTATCTGCTTATGCTAGGAAGGTAAACAGACTTGTTGTGTTGAGGACTAGTGACCCAGATACATCAACATGACAGAAGTTTGGCCAAAATTGCGGTGAAAGGGAGATGGGCACTCCATCCAGGATGCGCTGAAAAGTGTGGCCACCTGTTTGCCTTACGCTTTATTTTGAAAGATTTATATAAGCTTTCACAGATAGGAAAGAGAGTGCCAAGAGAGCACCATTTTGAATGGTTAGTGCAAAAGACCCATCTGCAATAGCTGCCAGATGCTTGTATGTGTGTACATTACAATATAGAATATACATCAAGAATGCAAACATTGTCAAATGTCTATAAGGCAGCTGTTGCCTTCTTGTACTAGCCCTCAATTCACCCCTTTATTGTGGATTGTCCATATTGAACAAGGTCATACCCAAAACATGGCTGTATGCCTTTAATTACCTTAAGAAAAGCCTAAAATTAGGGTCGGTATTCATTTGTACAGTAAAACCAAAAAACACTTTTTTCCCGATTGGGGTTGGTCGGTGGAGGACAAGCAAACAATAATTTTTTTTGGCCTTACCAATGAACTTCTAACTTGGGTAGGGTGATAGAGTACGATCAGTTCTTCAATTGCATATTACCATACTGACTCGAGTATAGTCCCACCCCGTTTTTAGGTGAACATTTGTCAAAATTGAGGGGTGGGACTATATTCGAATTAAAAAAAAAAAAAATTATTTTTTCAGTTTTGTAATGTCCCTGGACCTACAGCTATATGCTAGGATCATTCATGGTTGACTTACTAAATTTTTTTTTTTTAAATTGCATGATTGTTTGTGTTATTAATATGAAAAGTGATAATTTGTATTCATGTCATACTCTATTAATCATGATATCAAAATGCATTGAATTTGTATACATTTTGATATCATTAATCTATAATAAATTACTGAGTTTGGCGAATTGGTAAGGCTAAAAACTTCTACGTTTTACATTGTTTCGAAAACGGATTTTTTGCGTATGTAGAGTAAGGTTGTCCGCACCCCAATAAAACGCGTCCAATTTTGTTTTTGTTTACGTTAATGGTGTCAAATAATGTTAATTAGTTTAAAATGCCCTAGCAATGCACTAGCAAGCAACCTGCGATCTAAGCGCTGAGTAAACACTGAGTAAACAGTCACAATACACTGCAATACAGTCATGCTGTTTAACATGAAACCCGCAAATCCTATGTCTGATCTGATCAATGCTGACATTGGGTCACTCATACCATTACACAGGAGAATCTGACTTGAGTAATTAACATGCATTGTTTATTCAACTAATTTGTCAACATTATCATGTCAGTGTTCAAACTAGAACCTATTGTCAACAGTTAAATGTTTGTTTATTGAATTAGGTCAAAGTCTCCAAATCACCCAAATTAAACAGGGTTGCCAAACTGTGATTTAGTAGCCCAAATGTGTGACTTTTGAAGATCCCCAACTTTTGACAATTTCCTGTCCCATAGAGACAGATGGTTAAATGGGTGACTTTTTAGCAACATAACTCACAGGTTAGCAGCATAATCAGTGTCTGTGCAAACTACTTGAAAGTATTGTTCTACAAAATTGTACATTTATTTTGATTATTCCGAGACTGCACCTCAAATTGCCCTGCAACAAGTGAAATTACACCTTAACTTTCAAAATGGGGTGTAAAAATTTAACTCAAACACTGCAATTGAACCTGCCCATTACACCTGACCAGTAGGCCTACATTAAAAAGAATATAAAATATAAGTACTGCAAAAGGCAGTAACCAATAAACACAGTGACCGCGAAATACGGGTGACCGCTAGTAGATCATAATCACTGAAACACCACTGAAAATGTGTTCATACATACTCACGATATAACGACGTTTCTGATTGGATTTGCGCCCTTTTTTGCTGCAGTACGCAGGGCATAAACAAGCTGCGTCACGCAGCGTTGGAACCCAATTAACGCGATCCACGATTTGCTAGTGTTGCATACACATTATGTCACCGCGCCCATCACACGCTGGAGCGCAAAGAGATGAACGCGTTGACTCCCGGCCGTTGACCTCACGAGCTGCTTCCTGCAAGTAGGCCTACTCATTTTCTCCCAATTTTTGAAGGAAAACGGTATGAAAATGTTATTTAAACTTGTAAACCCTTATTATTTTTATTTGTTTTGGATTGCTAACAATGTTCAGAATGTTAGGTATATATGAACAAGGGTTCATTCATAGGATTTCGGGCATGATCATTGATTTATGCCCTCGGCTCACGCCTCGGGCATAAACAGCGATCATGCCCTCAATCCTATGAATGAACCCCTAAATCATTTCAGTGTGATTAGTGAAATGACCTTGGACATTAATCACACTGAAACTCACTAATCCCACTGAAATGAAGAAATTTTCAGTGGTGTTTAAGTGATCATTTCAGTGGTTATTACATTGTTACTCTTTTCAGTGTTCATTTCAGATTTCAGTGCTTTTTTTCAGTGATTTTATTTCCATTGCATGCACACACAAACCTCCTCTGGTAGTGAATGGAATTTGTCCAGCTTGATATCATGAGGTGTCACCATAGCTGTAACGTACATAGTTACATATAAAATATTTCATGGAGTTACTTATTTCATTTCTTCTCTTTGTTTATTTCTCTCCAGCTTCGAAGGTATCAACAGGCATCTACTGACCCCTCTCGTACCCCATGCTGCTGACCTCTACAAGGACTTCTGGCCGAACTATGACCCCAAGTATTTGACGGTCCTTCATCCTCAGGGATTCCCATGGCGGGAAAGTGGTATCTGAAATCATCTTTAAGCAAGTGTTTGACCAGTTACGGTTATGCCCGATGTACACTCTATAATATATCGCTTTTTTTCAAAATAATTTTTCCATCATGTGAATTTGGTGTCTAAACTAGCCACCTGTCTGAGCATCAGTTTTGGGTTTGCTTACAGATTAGCAAATGCTGCTCATGTGTTGATAAAATTGACACAATCACACCCGGAAGCTACTAGCCGATAGCTACTATCGAGCATGGCGAACCCGGATGTCTATTGACCGGGGTCATCGATCGTCTATAAACTCCCTATGCATGATGTGCGTGCATGCATGCATGATGATAGGTCATTATTGTGCATGCTCATAGCACAGCTAACTGGTCAAATCTTTTCTGCACAAAAGTGGACTTAACTTTTCCATATGTTGTGCAAAATAATACACGCTGAACAGTTAGTAGTACGCTGAATTTGTAAAATGGATTTGGCAAAACATTTTAATAAAATTTAGGTATCAGAGTTGCAACCAAGTTAAAACATCTGACATCTCAGATGAGATTTTAATCAAATCTTGTTTCAATTTCATCACAGGCATGGTGTTGTTAGTGTGATACGGAGTGTGCATCAGGCATAATTGTAAAGTTCAATTGCATATTTTGTAAGCTGAATTAAAGGCACTATTAGTGATCCACTAGAAAATGAAATTTGCACTTAATAGGAATATAGGAACAGTAAGTCAATAAAATTCTCTATATTTTTCCTTGTGAAAATAACAGTGCTGCAAAATTTGAAGCTCCATTTAATTAAAGGTTTGTGTGGACAGGCTTCCCCAATATAAAATATGTCTTGTTTCAGGGGCGGCGTCGGAGGGGGGGGGGGTGGAATTTCCCCCATTAAAAAGGAGAACAAAAAAATCAGAAAGAGAAAGAAGAGGAATGACACAGAATTTGGTCAAATTCAGGGGTTAAAATGTTAGATTGTGATTGTCTCGAGACAGCAGGAAAGCACAACAACGCAAAGAATAGACTCCGCATTGCCCCACGATCATGAGGACCATTTAATACACATAAGCTTAATTATAATAATTTCACAATCTCATAGAAATTAAGACTATATTGAGATAATAACAGATTTCATATAAATTAAACAATTATATACATTGAGATAATTAATTGCAGCAAGCATTTGGAATTATTGATTATCTTCATATAAATCAATAAACACACGAATTATTGGAAAATGTGTACAAGCCAACCATACAGGCTGGACAAACAAAAGTTGACTTCTGAATCACATTTAACCAATTTCATCTTAAGCAAATCTTAAGCATATCTTAAACAGATACATCTTTGGATCAAACAGAGGATTGGATTGGAAAACAGCATTTTTAACCGCAATTAAATAATTAGAAATCTCCAAAAGAATAAACAATGCCAACACTAGCAAACGAATTACATTTTGTATTCAGCCAGATCTGGCATCAATGCTTAAACCATTTACTGATATATAATATATTAAATCCACCGTTATTTACAACCAAGTAAATAAAGATACTCCAAATAAGCAACAAAGCATTTATAACCCTGGTATAAAAACGCAGTAGAAAGGGAGAAAAGCATGAAGGCAACCAATAGCCCACTATAAAACGCAGTAGAAAGTGGAGACAATCTACTGACAAGATTCTTCAGGTTTTGAAGAAACTCCACCACCCTCTATAAAAACGCAGTAGAAAGTGAAGACAATCTACTTATGAGATTCTTCAGGTTTTGAAGAAACGCCATACAAAGCAATCAATAGCCCAATAAAACCAACAAATACCATAAAACGCAGTAGAAAGTGGAGACAATCTACTGACGAGATTCTTCAGGTTTTGAAGAAACTCCATACAAAGCTTTCAATAGCCCAATAAAACCATTCAATACCATAAAACGCAGTAGAAAGTGGAGACAATCTACTGACGAGATTCTTCAGGATTTGAAGAAACTCCATTCAAAGCAATCAATAGCCCAAAAAAAACCCAACCAATACCATAAAACGCAGTAGAAAGTGGAGACAATCTACTGACGAGATTCTTCAGGATTTGAAGAAACTCCATACAAAGCATTCGATAGCCCAATAAAACCAATCAATACCATAAAACGGAGTAGAAAGTGGAGACAATCTACTGACGAGATTCTTCAGGTTTTGAAGAAACTCCACCACCCTCTATAAAAACGCAGTAGAAAGTGGAGACAATCTACTGACGAGATTCTTCAGGTTTTGAAGAAACTCCATACAAAGCATTCAATAGCCCAATAAAACCAATCAATACCATAAAACGCAGTAGAAAGTGGAGACAATCTACTGACGAGATTCTTCAGGTTTCAAGAAACTCCCCACCCTCTATAAAAACGCAGTAGAAAGTGGAGACAATCTACTGACGAGATTCTTCAGGTTTTGAAGAAACTCCATACAAAGCATTCATTCCCTTCTATAAAACGCAGTAGAAAGTGGAGACAATCTACTAATGATATTCTTCAAGATTTGAAGAAATTCCATACAAAGCCTCTATTTTTAAGCATAAAGCAGCATAATTGGACATACCATTTTATTGGAGTATCTTTAACCATATTTAGTTAACTGATTCACCCTTCCAGCTTTTGGGAGGGTGGGTGGGATTTTTTGGTCCATCAAGATCGAAGGAACAATTGCAAGTGCATCACTAGGAGAACTATGGACATAACAAAGGAATGAAAAAATAAGACGGAGACCTGAATGGCTGCACACCACTAAAGTGACAGCTGACTGGACAGAAAAACTGAGCTTGTTGCTATAACAACATAACAACAACCCCTAAATTAAAACTGAATTGACCAGGAGACCAGAAAACTTTAAGTGTACTTGAGAATGCTCAAGTGGGAATAAGAGGATAAGCCTCTACACCTAGATGCACATGACAGCCTAATGTCCCCTGCTGCTGAGACAATCTAGTTTTTAAAAGATTTGCAACTTTAAAAAACGGAATTATTTTATTGGTTTTCTATACCTATTGTTCATTAAAAAGCAACAGCCAGCCCCCTTGATCCCCCGTTTATGCTTTTGCTCCCCCTAATTTTCAACCCTGGGTCAGCCCCCTGTCATGTTTAACCTTGACAAATTTGTTTTGGAACTAACCACTAATTTTTTATGATTTTCTGATTAGTATATCACTAATAGTGCCTTTAAATAATAACTTTTTATAACACTGATTATGTAATGAAATATGTGACATGATCAAGGGGAATGAGTCAGGTGTCGCTTATATTTTTTTTGAGATATTGGCAAAAACAGTGTTCAAATTCTTTTGTTTTATAATGTTTTCAGCCATTGATAAATTGCTCATAACTTGGTAACCAGATGTGCGATTTTGATGGGGTTTGCATCAAAATGTAGCATTTGTAAACTGCCATAACATGATGTAAAAAAACTCAAAAAATTGCCGACATTGTGACTCATTCCTCTTGATCCTGTCACATATGATATCTCTAATAGATGAATAACTTTAAAATGATCTCATATTTGGGATCATCAAATTAGGCTGGATGTAAAAATAAGACTTGTGTTAAAGATAAGGGAGTTGAAATTTTTACTTTTTCACAGTGACTTAAGGTGCAGTGGTGTAGCGTCATAGGGCACAGGGGATGTGAAAAATGTTTAATTTTAAAAATCCAACAGGAAAGTTGCCAAATAATGGCTTGTGCCCCCCCCCCATTAGGACCGGTAACCCCAATCATGGTCGGTGCTCCCCTATAGGATGACTCATACTATGCCCTGTGAAGGTGATCAGACTTGTTCAGGGATTTGTTCTTGACATTTTGTGCAACAAATAACACCAAGGCAAAATTGTCCGCAATACGTCAGAGTACCACATGGCCTAAACAAGAGCAAGCAGATTTAGATCTTATTATTTATAAGAGCAAGCAGATTTAGATCTTATTATTTTTCAATTCAATTCAATTGAAGAAAGAACCATTTCACAACTGCAATAATACATATAACAAGTTTAATACACTCTTATGATCAAGTAGCCAATTCAAAAAGAGGCTAGAAATTTATGCTGTGAATTTAGAGTCTCTAATTTCGCAAAATTTTGCCAGGAAAGTGGCAAAAACTGTTTTTGCCGGTTTAAACAAACAAAAGCTAGAATAAACTCATATAGGAGGTCAAAATTTAAAGAGTAACACAGGAAGCTCATAAACAGTCAAACACAACTTTTAATAAATCATTCAGCATATTTATGTTTATCCAAGTTCTTAAAATTTTTGAAATTCACATTTCAGTTACATGAGCAATGAAAATCAATGACCTTAATTTCTTATAATTAAAAGTTATTGCATCATTGCCTTAAGAAAATTCTTTTTGTTACTTAATAATTTGTTTTCTTACGAAAACAAAAACTGGCAAAAAGGTGTTTATGCAAAAAACCATAAACCATGCTTAAAACCATAGGTTTTTACGTGGCAATTATTTGATATGGTCGTGGGCAGGAAAAATCCATGTGTCATTGGCCCCTAAACATGTTTAAAGCAAAACCTCTTGTGTAATCTCTTGGCAGTTTTGCTTTAAACATATTCAAGGGCCACAAATACATTGTTTTTCCTGGCCAACAACGATACAATAATCCTTTGTGATGGTGTAAAGGTACTGAAATTAATTGATTTAACCAATTGCCAAATGAAATTTTTTTTACCAATTTTGATCCAATCAGACAAGGCTGGAGTCGGATTGATATGATTGGCATACTTTCTCACTTCATTCAGACTAAAGTAGGTTTTTTTGTGAAAATTGCATTATTACCATCTCAAACACTGTACCTAAGCTTACTGATGTTGAAATCCATAAATGGCATACTCGGTTGAAAAGTTTGAACTTTATATATGTCCATTTTCTTGTGTTTTTTTTAATTGTTTTTGCTTAGCAATTGGTAAGCAACATGTAAAGGCAAGTCTTTCTGAGAAGGGTTTGATCTTCTTCTCATAGAGAGAGCTGGGTGGCATAGCCATGTGACTTTGACTCCTGATTACAAGGTTGTGGGTCCGAATCATGTCAGGACCAATATGCTGTATCCATGGACAAGACACTTCTCTGGCTCTGTCACTTCATTCAGACTTAAAGGAGTATTTTGTGATCCTAGCATCCTCTTTTTATGACATTTTTCAGTAGATATCCACAACAAAAGCTTATTCCCAAAATTTCAGTTGATTCCGATTTTGCGTTTACGAGTTATGCATGATTATGTGTATTACATAACGAAATTCAAATTTGACGACATATTTGCTAAACAAATTAATTTGCAAGAAATTTTTGGTACATAAACATTATGTAGCGAGAGCTTTCCAGTGGTATAAAAATCTCAACTTTTTTTGAAAAAAGTGGGGGGATGTGGCTGTGGATCATGAAATGCCCTGTTAAGTGGGAATTTTGTGAAAATAGCGTTATTACCATCACTAACTCGGTACCTAAAGCATACTTACGTTGAAATCCATAAATGTCATACTTGGTTCAAAAGTTATGAACTTTATATATATTCATTTTCTTGTGTTTTTTTATTTTGTTTTTTCCCTTTTTTACCTATATCTCAATTTTAATATTGCCTACTTCGGTCCGATTGGATTAAATCATGTCACAATTATTTCCAAACAAGATGATATCAACTTACTAGTATATTTCTACAAAATGTTTAAAAAGAATATTCCAAACAAGTGTATTTGTAATCAGCACAATATACTTTGCTACAATATTTTCTTTTCCAATTTTCAATAATATGCAACTAAATGCAACTTAATGATCTTGTACATTGTAAATAATATCAACATTATAATATGAATAAGTGACAATGAAGCATACAAAGTATTTTTTGAATAAACTAATATTAAAGATTTGATTATAATTTGTTGCAATTATGGTTAATAAAATAATTTGAAATAATTTGAAATTAGTATGGTTTGTTCATTTTTCTTAGTATACAAATTTTTTATTATAAAATGTGTGATTTGCCAAGACAACTACTATGGTTATTTCCACCAGATTTCAATCGAATTGGAGCAATTTAAAATTTAACCTTCAGATGATTTTGGGGGACTTCTGGCCGTTTTTCAACATATAGCCTATCCCACACTTTTAAATTTATTTTGCAGCAAATTTCTGTACATCAGAGTAATTTTCTGAAATTTCATGAAAATTGTATACATGACCTCTTGTTGACCTTTGACCTTATTGTCTTTATGACCCCAATAGACCCTTTCCGTTAAGAAGTATTTTGACCAACCTTGGTAATGAACTTCCACTCTTTCAAGAGAAAAATAGATTTTTAGCATTTGCCGATATATTGACCTCTTTTGACCCCAAGATAATGTTTTACCCATGGACGAAAGAGCAACAGACCGGGTACAACCAGTCAAAGTCTCTGTACATTGTATGATGTGAGTTCTCGCATATTCATGTGGGCTGATTGTTCGATCATGCTGTGTCTAACAATCACGAAAGTATTGCGTGCCTTCGCGTATACACAAAAGAGAATTGCATGCTTTTGCGGTTATGCTATAGACTGTAAAAATATGCGGTAATTGTGTAACAGTCTCGTCTGTCGCATTTCATGGAACAATCGGCCCTCATCAGGTGACGCTGAGACTTTAATTGTACACAGTCTGTTATCTCTTTTGTCCATGGTTTTACCGCAACATCCTTCAGGTCACTGTAGGTCCCCCACCAAATGATCATTGCTACCAAGTTTGAGTTTACTATAGTAGGGATAATTTTGGAACATTGGTTTGACAAAATTTAACACATACACATACACATACATACGCATACAGACAGAAAGTGACTGCGTAGTCTCTTTTTGAAAAGTTCAGGTGAGACAAAAATGCATTTTAAAACTAACATTGCTGTAAAACTTGAAGAAAGACATCGCTGTAGCAGTATTAGCTGAATTCAATTCAATTCCAATTATTTATTCGCAAATGCTTTTTCTCACAATTCAAATTCAAAATAAAACTACATACTATGGTACAACTAAAGTGTAATGCATATTTCATAGAATAAATGTCAAGTAAAATAAAGACACAGATTATTTATGAAAATGAAGTAAAGTTGTTAATTTAGTAACAATGTAATTCTAAAACATAACAAATATATATACACACATGTTATATAACAAGGATGACATGTAATGTACTTAATATGAGTTTATATATATATATATATCAGGTAAATTTATGCAAATAAAGTATATTTCATCCGGGATTTCATCCCCCACTTTATCTTATCAAAATGGATATTTTGGCATCAGAAAAAAGCTCTTGTTTTCTCATAATCCCAATGTAATTTTAGGCCTGAAATAATGATGTTCCGTTAATAGTTATGAAAAGGTAATAACCTCATCCCATTGTGGTTACCACACACACTATTTTATTTGACACATAAAAATTTCTTGTCATTTGAATTCAACAACTATAACTACAAACATTTTTTTCTAAGAAAATGCAATTTCCACAGACCTATAATTATAAATATATGCTGCATAATATAAGCAAAATGTCATAATGGACAAATATTTAAGTCATAAAATGGTATTTATATACATTTTTGTAATGACAACAGCAAAACTGTTGACAACACACTAAATGAAATAAACATCTCAAAAAAAGTAACGATTTGAAAGTTGCACTTTCATACAAATTTTTACAATACAAAAACACTCAGATATCATTACACAGATTTCCTTCCATTTATACTGAATACAAAATCAATACAATTTACTGCAACTTTCAACTCTTGGGTTGCATTGATTTAAATGTACGCTGTGACATCAATATTTAGTCAATTGCTGCAAATGAGGTGTCAAAATGTGTAGAGAAATAAATTCTGCTTCCAACGCATTTTACAGATTTGTAATACAATCACCCGCTTTTTGAATAATGGTCATTATTTAAGGGGGTTAGTTACTTTTTTTGAGATGTTTACATATAGGCCTATACATAGTTATGTAAAACAACACATTTACATTAAAACATTCTCCACATGAAAGTATCAAACATGTGCTAATTATACACCAGACATATATACATTTGTTTATTTCTTTGTTTACCTAGCTTAGTCTGTAAGGGCGAATTTCTCGATGGGTGGCTTAGCAGTTGGCTAGTCTAGCCTCAAGGCTTTTAGGTCGTAAGACCAGGCTTAACTGAAAACACGTTCCCCGAAGCACGGCTACCATAGCCTCGAGGCTTCATTAGCCTGTGGGCCAGGCTTGTAGGATTAGCCCCAGGCTTCCGTAAAATTTGCATTTCTCGAAATCAGTCTTCTGTAGCCGTAGTCTACGCAAGCCTGTTAGGCCAGGCTTACAGTTGCTTTTCTTGGCCCTGCCTCAGAGCAGGTCTTAGGTCGTAAGCCTTGGTCTATTTCAATTGACAAATTGCTTAAATTGTAATGCAAACTTTTTCTTTCATATTTTTGAGAAATCGAAACAGATGCTATCTTTCATTCAACATAGAGTAGGCCCCTACCCCTAAGTAATAATTATTGTTCGGTTTAGTTCAACATTTCACCATTTTATTTTAGTGTTCATTCAAGTCAGTTAAACTTGCTGTTAGTTGAACATTTCACCATTTTATTTTAGTGTTCATTCGAGTCAGTTAAACCTGCTGTTGCTATAAGGCCTACTCATTTTGAATGATGAACTTTCTTTTGGAGCAACGGTGCCAAACGGGTGCAATTGAAGCGAGACGCAATCTTCGACGTCAACTGTCGTGAGCGTCTTCAGGAGAGGAAGGATCCTTTTCTGAAGTATTCGGATACCAAATTTAAATCGCGCTGCCGATTCAGTAAAGGCAATGTTTTAAGGCTTACTGATCTGCTTGAACCTAACTTGTAACGGTCAACAAATAGGAGCAAGCCTCTCCTTCCTGTTCAACAATATTGCTAACCTTACGATATTTTGCTACAAGAAGTGTCCCCCCCCCCCATATTTGACATGTCCAAAAACCTTGACGTTCCACATGAACTTGCTCCCATGCTTTCCTCTTTTTTGCCTGAGATTTATTATCGGACGCCTTGCTTTCAAATATCACATGAAGCAGTGGCTGCAAAATATGCAGTAATTCAATTCTGTATACATTTGTTGCCTGAGTGCGACTTTTCGGAGGCATGCTGAGTGATGGTAATAATGATTATATTTGTGAACGGAGTCGTTTCGTTAACATACCCGAAGAAACAGTTCTTGAACGTTTGAATGATCAAGAAACAACACTTCTTTTATCATCATCATCATCATCATCATCATCATCATCATCATCATCATCATCCAACATCGCATTAAATGCAGTCGTCGCCGTTGTCGTCGTCGTCGTCGTCGTCCGTCATCATCATCATCATCATCATCATCATCATCATCATCATCATCATCATCGTCATCATCATCATCACAAACTATGCACTCATGCTAAATTCGCAAAATATCAGCAGTAGATAGCACGCACGATGGTTGTCAAATGCTTGGTTATGTTTTTGTTTTTGCACCAAAATTATCCTTAAATAATGTTTTACTTTTGACAAACATGCGTATGATTTGTTTGAAGTGTGAAACAGTTTTTGCTTTAGGCCTACTTTTAGGGGAATCAACGTTTCCTTTTCTGTAGGCTTGCAGTTTGACCCTTTTTGAAATGCAAAGAAAAATTAATGAGTATAGAAGTATCATTCATGCAAACAGGACTCATAATAAAGTAAAGTGGAAATAAAATAATACATAAAAGACACAAAAACAGAAAAAATACTAGTCTTGCATCATGTGTACGGGGTAAGCCCAAGCACAAGACCGCCGGTCTAGGCTAGTCTTTGCGCTGGTAACCTTGTTATTACGGTAAACCGTGAAGGACAACAGCTTATGCACATCTACCTCCAACTGCCTATACAATTCAGTCGCTAGTAGAAAGGGACGCGGTTGTCAAGCGTTAAGCCCGCAAGGCCACTAAGACCAGGTTGAATTTATGTTCAAGAAATCCGCTACAGTTAAGACTCGGCTTCGAGAGCTGGCTAGGCTTAGTAGCCTCAAGGCCACCTTAAGCCTAAGGCTTACTAAGACTCCTATCGAGAAATTTGCCCTAAGAGACACACACTTGGGTCCATGGTTCAGACCTAATATGTATATACAAGTCGTGCTATACGGGGCTGGTTTAGCCCATAAAAAGCATGCTGGCCCTTCATATTTAAAGTTAAAGGAAGGAAAAATAAACTATAAAGAAGCTAATATTTTTGCCAACCGCAACATTATATATTCTCACCAACAAACTACCCATTTGTAGGTAGTATTCATACATTATCATAGTTTCATACACTCTTTGATAGTGAGAACCACTGTATAATCTATTAGCAGCACAAGAAATTCATTAAGATTAGTTCTCATTTTTAAAAAAATTGTGTTTTATGGTGGTTTGGTAGGTCGCATTTTTAGAAATTATTTTTCAAAATTATGCCAACTACATTTGATCACTTTTAATGCATATAGTGACACATTGTTTCATCAACTATAGTATACATGTAGCTACAAACATTTTTTCTAAGAAAATGCAATTTCCACAGACCTATAATTATGTATGCTGCCTAATAAGCAAAATGTCATAATGGAGAAAAGTTTAAATCATAAAATGGTATTTATATAAATTACATTTTTGTAATGACAACAACAAAGCTGTTGACAACACACTAAATTATAAACATGCATGAACAAAGTTATGTAAAACAACACATTTACATTCAAACATTTTCTAAAGATATCAAACATGCGCTAATATACCAGTCATTATACATTTGTATCCCGGGGGGATTCTTCGAAAAATTTGGTACGGGGGTGTGCCACGCAGACTTTCGGATGCTGACTTTCTCTATACCTACTTTTTGCTGTTTTTGCTACCCATCAGTATACCAATTTTCAAGAAAAAGCAACCAAAAAGCACCCAAATTTGCCATAAGTGGGCGCTTTAATGGCATTTTTGCCCAAATGCACCCAATTGGCGCATTGGTATCCACTGAAAACCCACCCATCGATATACCAAAATCGCTGAAAAGGTACCCCAAAACCGTGGCACATCCCGTATACCTTCAACCAGGAAGAACCCCCGGATTTGTATATTTCATTGTTTACCTAGCTTGGTCTGTATTAAAGAGACACACGCTTGGGAGCGATAACCGAATAGGGTGCACCTCTACTAGTCTTGTTACAAGACTGCCCTACCCCAACCCTAAACTTAAACTCTGTAAACAAGGACTGGACTCAAGTCTAGCAAGTTGCACCCTATTCTGTAATTGTACCCATGCTTGGGTCCATGGTTCATCGATCATTTTTACCCGGTATTATTGGTGGGATATATGCATATACCGGTGTTTTTTTAGAGGACTCTACATGTAAAGTCTTTGCCGCTCAAAAACTTTTTTCAGTGACTTTTTTCAACTTTTTAACTTTTAACGGTAACTTTTTTCAAATCTCATCAGAAAAATATGGTGGTACCCACAGGATAATACAAATGCTGTTACTTACTAAAACTTATCAGTGGTGTATTCAGAAATTGCTCCTGCTTCTTGTAAAATGCCAGTGAACCAGGAGCAATGTTTGAAACAAATTGCTCCTGGTTCCAGTCTGTGCTTATTTCAAGGCTTGCAAAATTTCCAAGTTGTCCTGCTGACCTGCTCCCAGAATGACTTGGGACAAATGTGTGCGAAGCGCACAATATGTACAATTTTAAGCTCAAATGGGTAAAAATGGGTTACATGACCACTGCGATGGTACCCACGTAGATGTATTTAAAAAGAAATATTTCCAGCAAGTCCCTCAACCCTTTTTGGAAGAGGCAGTGAGCCCCAAAAGGTTGTGACCCACGGTTTGGGAACTGCTGCCTTAGCCTAAAGAATATTTACACGCTGCTGTTTGTATGGCCAATATAAGAAACAGCAAAACTGCACCGAACAGTTCAAATCACAATTTTTTTTAAATTAAAATACCGCGAAAATTTCACACTTTACATTACCAGATAATAATGTTACCTCAATGTATATGATGTATGAATTAAACGATGGTGAAATGTAGTGAGATTAATGTGAACTGCCAAAATATTGATTTTAACATTTCCATTTTGTCAAGAATTTAAAGCGTTAGTTTTATTTAATTGTTCTTAAAAGTTTTGTCATGAAGATCCAATCAATGCATTTGCTTGAAGCCAGATTAAACCTCTTCATTATCCTAATCTGCAAATGTCAGTAGCCACTTTCCCCAGTCAGGATAGGAGTTACGCCTCCTATCCCTCGCCTCTTCTGTGTCCTCATTCTCAACTGATATCAGCCTTGGGGGATCTGACGTTTCCAGGATCTTCAAGATCCCCTTCCTGTAAACGTAAGGTGAATGTTCCCATACGAACGTTTCAACATCACCAATAGGTACACCTTGTTTACCTCTAAATTCTTGGTAGACTTCTTCGGCAACATCGGCATCATCTTGTTGGTTTCCGATTGTCAATGCAATTCCTTCACGTACTATTCGGTAGTCAGACATTTTGAAGGTCCCTTCATATTGACTACATGTGTTCATCGACTCCTTCATCGCTTCTAGGCCTTTTCGGTGGTGGGTGAAATGAATAAGATGATATATGACAGCGTTCCCTTCCCCCCTTATTTCAAACAATGAAGCATATTCTGCGTGGGTGTACTCCTTTATATGTTCGATATAACTCCTTGAACAATTCTTTGCATTTTCTGCTGGTATGTTTTCTCCCATTCTTACAATGTTGCTTAAAAACCCTCCAAGATTTGGCATCTCTTGGCGTGCTGGAAGATCGATTCCATATAGAGCAGCTATCTTTTCAACACTCTTACCACAAAATCTGTTTACATAGCCGCTCATGAAATTAATCAACACTTCACTATAGGGACCCAGATATTGGTGGACTTGTTCCATTGGGGTTTGTGAGAATCCGCATGGATCAAGAAAAGTAAGTCGTCTTGAAAATTCTGGCATAGGGGGCGGTGCAAAATCTGTAAATTCACAATTGCGAATGTGACATTCCAGAAGAAAATCCCCATGTGTGACGTAGAAATCTACTTGATCTCTCACTTCTTGAACTACAAGACAACTTTCCATTTCTAGTTCTTTGAGAAATGTATATAGGTAGGTTTCCACACAGATGACCAATTGTTCAAAGTTTTCACTTGACTTCTCAACAAAGTAAAGATAAATTTTCTTTTCGGAATCCTCAGTACCGGACTGACGTCTTGGCGGTTCATTTTGGTTCGCTTCATTTTGGTTCACTTCACTAACCACATCTTTATGGAGTGGATCCCATTTCTGTTTTCCGTACAACTTATTGCAGAAAAACTGTAGAACAACAAGTAGTGCAATCATGGGTGATCCATATTTCTCAATTTCCTCCTGCCAAGTAGACTTAGGATCCTCCTCCTCCTCCTCCTCCTCATCATCATCATCCTTGTCATCCTCATCATCCTTATCCCTATATCTGCCTGCTCCAGCAAATCCATCAATGATGATTGTTTTTGCGAATCTGAAGGCTGGATGCCGGTATGCCATTTGCTGGGTTTTGGCAACGTAGGCTTGCAGATATTTCTTGTACATTATTCGTTTAACTAAGCCATGATGGGTATCACGCTGAAAGAATTCAGCCGCTGCTGTAGCCATTTCAATGAATAGTTATACCTGTAAATAAAAGATATACAAACAAAATCTATAATATTATGATAGTAAGTAATACACATAAATATGTTACCCATGCAACATCACGAGGTATGAAAATACTATCTTTAAGCATGTTAAAAATGGATTATTTGCCGTTTGTTTTAAGGGTAGACGAGGTATTGTTGGTCAAAGCAACCTAAAAATCGATTTTCATTATCTAGATTAATATATTATTGAAAAATAACACCTTGATGTTTTGCAAGTTCATTCTACAAATCGTATACTTTGCAAACTTGCTTAATTTATTGTTGTTAATGAGTTATGTATGTTTTACAAAAGTGTTGTTGTTTCAGCCCTCTTTACAACGTAACTCAAGAACCGCAGCACCTATAAAGTATATCTGTGATATTTTAATTCTTCTACACACTCGCTATAAATTGAGCAATGCAGTTTTTGCCAAAGCTCACTACCATTCGTAAGATGCTGTGAACTACCAAATCACAACAGTTTAAAATAATTTTACCTTAAGCAAATCGGACATTCGGGTTTCATACTACATGCATTTTAATTTCATTTGTATCTTTTTGTTTATGCCAATAATCAATGTAGTTAATGAGCTAATTTGCATAAATGCTAATTATAAAATATGCAAATTATAATGCAGCTACACAATATAATTCATTAGAGCACAACAGAAGCACTTCGACCAAGTTTCAAGGCAAAATTCTGCAAAATAGTACTATACTAGTATCCTGAACATTTATACATTGATAATAGCAAAATATTGCCAAAAAATATCTATTCATGAGTTCTACAGTCTTTAAAAAGAAAGAAAGTATAAATTGATGTATTATGAACCATGTCCAATTTGCTTCAAACAAAGATATTTTGATCAGTGTGTCCTACTCTTTGTGTATGGGTTCCACAAAATGTCTCACAATCAGCCTGACCATAATACGATATAAACCATGATGCTGTGATACTTAATATATAATATAAAACACTGACTTTATCAATCTAATAAGGAAAAACCTATGTAGCCTCATCAGTACCATAGGCCTAAATGATTTATTTTACCAATGACTATAGGCCCAGCAACTTCACATCATAAACCCTAGAAAGGAAGGCATGTGCTGTTTTCTCACAAATCTTACTGGAGCTAAGTTATAATTAACTTGACCATGATATTTCATTTCAAATATTTAAACAAAAAAAAACAACTCACCACTTAAAATTGAGACAGGCAAAGTCAGAAAGCAATTTAAGTCTACTCTTGCAGAGATATGAAGCTGTTACTTGAACAGGTCGCCGTAGTTTCAATGTAATGTGTATTTGATTTTATGATGCCTCGATGTTAGCCACTACTAAAGTATTGCAACATACCTATGTTGCAATATTGGGAAATTTTCACCAATGTGATTCTGCCAGAAAATCGATATATTGAAAATAAATTGGGCGCTATTGGGTGTAACAGCGTGGTATTCACAGTACGTCGTCTTAAGGAGGCACACAGGATCACTAATTATCCATTATTATTCACCTCATAACTCGAAAACTATTTATGTAAAGTATATAAAAGTATACATTTTTTGAACGGAAATGAGCTCATAAATCCATTTAAAATGTCAGTTTTGGGTCAAAAGTACAATTTTCGAAAAAATCCAAAAAACGGCTTTTTGACCAAAATTTTTGGTCCGCCATAAAAAATTATTTGAAAATCAAAACTGTAAAACATGAATTTTATTAATTTAGACAAATAAATCTAGAAAGCGTTTTTTTATTTTTTCGAAATTTTGCTTAGTTTTTAAAATATATGCAAAAAATCAGTAAAAACGTGTGACCCGTGTTCAAATTTTTGAATCATGGGTGATAAAAAAAGTTCTAGGCCCTAATTTAAAAAAATTAAAAAACACTATCTAGATTTTGGCCATATCTAAACGTTTGACTTAAAAACTTACCTCAGTGATGCTTCATTTAGACGCTATGGCGGACCAAAAATGGTTAAAAGTGGTCAAAAGTGAACTTGCCGAAAATCGCGATTTAGAAAAATACAGCCGATTTTAAGTCCATTTTGAAGATTATTCCATAAATATATAATCCGGTGACTAGTGCCGGTTGGTCAAGTTAGAAAATGAGAAGGGGCGTCCAACTGCAGCAGATTGGCATTTTTTGTGGTTTAGAAGGTAAAATATACAATATGACAAAATTATCCGTGCACATTCGGCAGATGTTTATCCACATGGTGCAGCCATTTTATTTACTGCAGTCTTGTTTCCATGGTGCAGCAGAGCTTCCGGCAAGGCCGCGGCGTCGCGTCGGCGTTTGAGGAGCGACAGGGCGCGTGGACAGACAGACAGGTTACGCGAATAAGTTGCACAGTGCATGGTCGTGTTGCCGCGAACGAAACCATGATTATTTTTGCACAATTTTGTCCTGTTCCGTATAAAAAAAAGATCATGCTCTGTATTAAAATTTGCGGACATCAGAACATTCAAATTAGCATAGAATAACTGACAAGCAATTATTTTAGCAGATAGGTCTAATCAGGAAGTTTTATGAAATGAAGAATAAATTGAGACATAATCATGATAATTGCGATTTCTGTTTTGTACTAATTTTCATAATTTTGTTTTAAAAATGCAATGTTTTTGGTGATTTTCTTCTTTTTTTTTTTTTTTTTTTTTGGTGTTGACAAATATTGCATTTTTATGTTCATTGTCCTTTTCTGAACCGCAAACATGATGTTGTTACTACTCGTTGCTTTTTTCTTTTTAGTTGGTGCTTGAGAGGCACCACAGCGGCCCGTCCGCGCCAAAGATAGGCATTTTAACGCCCGTTAAAACTAGGCCTACACCACAGGAATCCCAAGTAAAATTTTAAAAGATTCTGATGTGTCGCATTACTCAATATTCCGTTTTTGTTATTGTAATTGTTTGTTACGGAATATCAAAGTTGTAAAATATTTTGTATCGCATAAAAAGTGAATAAAATACAACAACAAAAAAAAAAAAGTGTGTCTGTTGTTGTTTTCAATCAAATAAACGTGTAAAAAGTGGGGTAAAAGTTGTAATATGTCTTGAATAAACTTCTTGTAAAACGGACAAAAAGTAGGCCTATATATATGTTAAACGGGCAAAACACGGAGAGGTCACAAGAAAACTGAAAAACACGGAAATTTACATAGCCTAACAAAACCGAATAGAAAACGGAACACTTATGGCTTTAAATTAGATTATGGTTTATGCAGTAGGCCTACCGTAGGCCTATATAGGCATCATGCTATAAAGAGCGTTTTAAAACACTGCATGAAAACATTCACGGAAAATGCTTTAAAGCAGTAATTACCTTTTAAAGCATGCAGAAAACGTGAAAGTTGAAAGCCAGACAAACATTGCAAATAAAAAGGCATTCGGCCAAAACATTCGCAAAAAGTGTTGTAAAACCAAAAGGTCAGTTATCGCAATCATGGCATGGTAGACCTAATAGGCATACTAATGGAAATGTAGTTAAAATGGGTTATGAAAAAAGCACGAATTTGCGTTTTCGATTATATTTCTCGTTTGAAATTATTATTTAGCATTAAAACATTCATGAAAATGCTTTCATAAACGCGTGCTCGCCATGCCGATTTCAAATATCGACATTTTTGACATAGAGTTAGGCCTATAGCCCTATGCCTAGATGGTCAACATGATGTAGGCCTATTGAAATGTCAACGTTTTTGACATTGCGTTAATGGTCAATCAGGAGTAGAGAACGTTTGAAAACTAATCTTAAATCCGTGTTTTAATAACACTTTGAAACATTATTCGGGTCCTTTAGGTATCTAATATAGGCCTACCGGTAGTAACTGCTTGCCTATTTTTTATGGTCTTCAAAATGAAGACGAGACTGAACGACCGCAGAGGCTCCCGAACCAAGGCTGGGACTGCATAAAATATAAGCTAATATAATAGGCCTATTATTGTCCAACTACACCAACTTGGTAAATCAAATACTAACAATGAAATGAATGAATGAATGAATGAATGAATGAATGAATGAATGAATGAATGAATGAATGAATGAGTGAAATAAAACAAATTTTTAAACATAAAATAATAAGCCTAATGATGTACTATACGGGCTAAGTCTAGCATACTAGCAAAATATTTAGGGCCTACGTACTATCTACCAGATTGCGTCATCATTACAGGGCTTCTTACGGGTAACTACTTCTTACAGATAAATTTTATCTTTTCAAGTTCAGAATGAAACTTGAAAAACAAAACAAAAACAAACAAAAAATTCACTATATGTTCATATAAAAAAAACATCTATAATTTATACCACTATATCAGCACTTTTTTGGCGAAATTTATCGAGTAGGCCTACTGATTCTGGGACGGGACGGTGGTGGTCTGTCGGCCCGCAGTTTCGCAATGCAATGGTGCAATCTTTACCTACCTTTGAAGAGATCAATACGATAAAATACGGTAGTGATCGCGATTGGCCACTCCAGCGCCTCAATCAGTAATCACCTCGCCCATCCAGTTTACACGTGTGCGTGTCTTTGCTAGCTGTACGCCGCAGTACGCGTTACGAGAACGCGATCTATTGCGGGAAAACAATGATTTATTTGCTTTTGCATTTTGACGAATTTTAATAAAAAGGGTCTTTAAAATAGCTTTTCTTATGGTTCAAATTTTAAGATTTCTTTAAAATCTATTAATGACAAGATAAAATACGGTTTGAAGATGACATTAGTGATGAAAACTCAATTTTGGCCATGTAACACTTCAGTGATCCTGTGTGCATCCTTAAAGCAAGGAGCACCGACACTGCTATATACCGGTAGTCTCATGCTGTACGTCATTATGTTAATATGAATATTAATGAGTAATATCAGGGCCACTTTCGGGACAGCCATGGCATATTAAGGTTACACAAAGAGACGTATAAAAAACGTATAAAAGACGTATAAAGTTGTTCTCTAAAACAGAGTTTTCTCAGTAATCAGATATCGCAGCGAGTGAAATGTTGGTGCATTGGATGTAGCTTAACATTTTTGTGTGTGTTATATACAAATTATTAGAATAAATTTGAAAATCCTTCGTTTAAAGCATTTTTACCCACCATGTTCACAAGATCAAAAACACGTTCCATGAGGTTTTTTTCAAATGTGCGCTCCGTATAAATCCACACCGAGCGATTGTTTTCTTCTTTTTCGTATTGTATTACAAATCGATCAAAGAAATAATGTTGCCATGGGGAAGAACCAAATACAGTACCGATTAAATTTTTAAAAGCCCGTTTTGGAGGAAAATTTTGGAGAATTTGCTTGAGAAAAAGCTGGTTTGTGAAATTATCGATATCTTGATTACGAGACGTTAATTTAGACATCTGAATACCTACATTATTTCTCAACATTCTGCCAATTGCTATTCCATTTGATTTTCACTCCAAATTGAAGCTAGTTTTGCAAAAACGAGGTTTTCCTCCATCAGTTCGTTCAAAATTTCAGCGCCGACATGCGTGTTTATTCTAAGAGCCATAATGCGGACGCGATTGTAATCATTGTAATTGCATCCAATTATAGAAATATCATCCGCTTTGAGAATAGTCAATTTCGTGAGGTGATATATGGCCGAGTGGATAGAGCGTTGGACTGGGAATCTAATATGAACTATTTTCGTGGGTTCGAGTCTCCGTGTGGCTGAATTTTCTTTTTTTTCTCTCTCTCTTTTCTCATTTTTACTTCCTTTCTTTCCTCTTTTCTTTCTCCCTTTCTTTTTTCATTTCTTTTTTTCATTTCTTTCTTTCTTTCTTTCTTTCTTTTCGTTCATTTTCTTTCTCTCTCTTTCTTTCTCTTTTTCACTATTTCTTTATTCTTTCTTGCTCCTTTCTTTTTAGTTTTATTTGATTGATTCGCTGAGTGCAGTGAATCGTGATTGATTGTTTTTCATTTTATATAATTCATAGTTGATTTTCATCCCAAATTCGATTTAGGCCTACAAATAATTGGTTTTTGATATTGTTGTTGTTGCCTACCCTTACATTGTAATCAGGGGAATAGCAACATTGATTTCATCAAAGATATCAAGGCTATAAATTCAAAATCAACACATTTTCCAGGGCGTAGCTTGACGAAGTGCCCCCAAACAATTTTAAAATTTTATAAAATCCTTGTGAAAATTGCCGAAAACGGCTTGTGCCCCCCCCCCCCCCCCCCCCCGGCATCCGAGCTCCGGGCACGAGCTAAGCCAAGTTTCATAGCCTTTTCATGTCTTGACCGTGGATCGATATTCTATTGTAAGTAGGCCTACGTCCCGGTACGCTTGTTCATTTTCTGCATGGCTGTTTCTGTTATGAACTTACGCCCCTCTGAAATCAAGCGCATGAAAACTCTCGGCTAACCTTAAACCACTCCGACACCATGATGCAGTACAGTTTGGCGCGCGATGGCTGGGGTGTCTCCGAGTGGGTTTCTCTGGCTGGGTATTTTGGTTAGAAATAAAATAATAGTTCATAATATTCTAAGGTAATTGGTAGAGACAATTCGAAGAGTTGACACGACATTTTTCTCCCTCACTGCTCGCTCGCACAATGAGCAGTTGGCATGAACTGCCCGGGCAATGGTATCGATAGGCCTATCAGGTCACACACATACACTAATACAGTAGGCTACGCTACGTAAAACCCTGGTAAAACCCAGTAAATGTGATCTGGATCGAGGGGCCCAGAAATATTCTTGACATTATCTTACTAATTTAGGTCAACTGACATGTTTGGTGATAGGGCTGTAAGTAAAATTTTGGGGAAACAATTAAAATTGCAACCGTGGCTCAAAATTTTTTCTATCACTGCAACGAATGCATGAGAAGCAGTAGCGTAGCCAGCGGGGGTGCAGGTGGGGCAGAGTGCCCCCTGACAAAAAAAATTAAAGAAAAAGTGCCCTCTGACAAAAAAAAATGAAAGAGAAAATCAGGAGGGCAAAGGAAAAGAAAAAGGGCAAGGAGCCCCTTTTCTAGCCAAATTGAGGGCCAAAATAGTGTAAAATACAAAAATTTTCCGCGCCACGCTACGCGCGCACATTGTAGTGATAAAGCCCTTTTTAGCCGGATAATGGGCGAAAATAGTGTAAAATACCATTTTTTCGCGCTACGCGCGCACATCATCCCAATAAGGCCCTTTTTGGGAAGCTCGAAGACATACAGTCTCTATGTATTGTATGATGCAACTGCAATTTTTTTCGTCTATGCCCCCAAAATTTTATTTTGCCCCCCCTGACCAAGAAAGCTGGCTACGCCCCTGATGAGAAGACCAAGGGACGCACTATAAGATATAAGGGGGGGGGGGGGCTTGATAGTTTTATGGAAAAAAATTGTCTCGCCATCTGAGCAATTCAGAGCAAAGAAAAGATTTCATGTCAAGGGTAGAAAAAATCACAGTTTAATTAAGGAAAATTGACGGCCTATTTGATTAGTTTGGCTTAAAATTGCAAATTTTCTCGCGCTTTGCGCGAATTTGTCGGCATGTCCAGTTCAGACCTATCCACGGGAGTCATGCTGCACTGGTGTCATTTAACCTAAAGATACTTTAGTAATGCTTTTTAGGGCACGTGAGAATTTAGGTGCTATATAAAACGTTAAAATGGTAAAAATATAGACTTAGGCGGCCTATATCATAAACAACATTATAAAGTTGTTTAATCCAACACAAATTGCTGAACTAGAACTTATTTAACGATGATAACAAAAAATTGAGTCTCATGTTAATGAAAAAATTGCTTCACCAAGGTGTTAAAAAACCCCCAAATTGCTTCACCGAGGTGTTAAAATAATGCTAATACCGAGGTGCTAAACAAATCGACCCTACCCAGTCGACAGTCGCCCATTGGTATCTATTGGTGCGTCCCTAACTGTCGTGTAACTTGTATTTCGCGTAGACGTTCAAGGCCGTGTCAGTATGTGGCGGTTGCCACATTGAAGTAGTTAAAATAAATGAAACTAGTTTTCCTCTTTGAAATCGAATTGCTATTTTCAGTACCCGGTCATTTTTCTACGCCATGTTATATCATAATCACTCATTATTCTATAAGGTGCCCGACCTACCACAAGATTAAACAAACAAATATTTTATATAATAAGCCTAATAATAAGAGCTCACAGACTCACTGGTAGTCTTGGGTTGTTTGTGAAGAAGACATTGCTAGGCAGAATAAAAAAGACCCCATATGATGTCGACTGTCTCATGATGATATTTCATAAATATTGTTTATAAAGAAGCCCCCCTCACTATATTTAAAGATATATAAAGAAATACCCTTTTATTTTATTGATAATAAAATGTCAAACTCTCCGGTAGTCTCATGTCTAAATGAATCCCTCTATGCACACAGATATATCACGGACATGATAGAAAGAGCACCTATATCGCCCGGTAGTCTCATGTTTATGACAAAAATAATATTACGGACATGAGAGACGACCCCCTATATCACCCGGTCCTCATGTTAATGAAAATAAGAGGCCCAGCTCCGGTAGTCTGATGTCGTTTGTAGAAGAAGACAGTATCTATGCTAGGCAGGGTAAAAGACCCAGATGTCTCATGATAACATTTCATATTGTTTGTAAAGAAGCCCCCCCCCCCAACCTGCATTTAAAGATATATCACGGACATGTTAAAAAGACCCCCCCCCATCGCGGTAGTCTCATGTTAATGACAAAAATATACTCACGGACAACCAGAACATCGCCCGGTAGTCTCATATTAATGAATAAATAGAAATACCCTATATCACCCGGTAGTCTCATGTTTATGAATAAAATATCACGGACATGATAGGAATACCCCCTATATCAACCGGTAGTCTCAGTCATGTTAATAAAAAAAAAATACTCACGCACAATAAATACCCCTATATCGTCCGGTAGTCTCATGTTAATGAAAAAAACATACACGGACATGATAGAAGACCCCATATATCACCCGGTAGTCTCATGTTAATAAAAAAAAATACTGACGTGATAGAGAGTCCCCTATATCGACCGGTAGTCTCATGTCAATGAAATAAATATCACGGGCATGATCGACCGGTAGTCTCATGTTAATGAAAACTATATCACGAACATGATAGAAAGCCCCCCTATATCATGTATATCGACCGGTAGTTTCATGTTAATAAAAAATATCACGGATATGATAGGAAGACCCCCTATGTCGACCGGTAGTCTCATGTTAATGAAAAAATATCACGAACATGATAGAGAGCCCCCTATATCGACCGGTAGTCTCATATTAATGAAAATAATATAACGGACATGATAGGAAGACCCCCGATATCGACCGGTAGTCTCATGTTAATGAAAAAAATATACTCATGGACATGATAGAAGACCCCTATATCGCCCGGTAATATCGTGTTAATTAAAAAAAATACTCACGGACATGATAGAGAGCCCCATATAATGCCCATTATATATCGACCGGTAGTCTCATGTCTATGAAATAAATATCACGGATATGATAGGAAGACCCCCTATGTCGACCAGTAGTCTCATGTTAATGAAAACAATATCACGGACATGATAGAAAGCCCCCCATATATCGACCGGTGATGTTAATAAAAAAATGTACTCACGGACATGATAGAAGACCCCTATATCGCCCGGTAGTCTCATGTTAATTAAAAAAATACTCACGGACATGATAGAGAGCCCCCTATATCGACCGGTAGTCTCATGTCAATGAAAAAATATACTCACGGACATGATAGAAGACTCCCTACATCGCCCGGTAGTCTCATGTTAATAAAAAAAATACTCACGGACATGATAGAAATACCCCCTATATCGACCGGTAGTCTCATGTTAATGAAAATAATATAACGGACATGATGGGAGAGCCCCCTATATCGACCGGTAGTCTCATGTTAATGAAAAAATATACTCATGGACATGATAGAAGACCCCTATATCGCCCGGTAGTCTCATGTTAATGAAAAATATCATGCTCATGGACATGATAGAAGACCCCCTATATCGACCGGTAGTCTCATGTCTATGAAATAAATATCACGGATATGATAGGAAGACCCCCTATGTCGACCGGTAGTCTCATGTTAATGAAAACAATATCACGGACATGATAGAAAGCCCCATATATCGACCGGTAGTTTCATGTTAATGAAAAATGTACTCACGGACAGTCGGACATGATAGAAGACCCCCTATATCGCCCGGTAGTCTCATGTTAATAAAAAAAATACTCACGGACATGATAAAAAGACCCCCTATCTCGACCGGTAGTCTCATGTTAAGGGAGTGTGAAGGGGGGGGGGGGGGCAAAATAGTTTTGAACCTAATATGAGGGGGGGTCGAAAAAGTTTTAGGTCCATTAAGAGGGGGGTCAAAAGTTTTGGGTTCACGAAAAGGGGGTTACAAAATTTTCGACATGAAAAAATATTTTCCAGCCCCCCCACCAAAGTATTTATGAACACTCCCTAATGAAAATAATATAACGGACATGATGGGAAGACCCCCTATATCGACCGGTAGTCTCATGTTAATGAAAAAATATACTCATGGACATGGATCGAAGACCCCCTATATCGCGCGGTAGTCTCATGTTAATGAAAAAAAATATGCTCATGGACATGATAGAAGACCCCTATATCGCCCGGTGGTCTCATGTTAATGTAAAAAAAATTCTCACGGATAGAAAGACCCCCTATATCGACCGGTAGTCTCATGTTAATGTAAAAAAAATACTCACGGGCATGATAGAGAGCCCACTATATCGACCGATAGTCACGTCTCATGTTGATGAAAATAATGATATGACGAACATGATAGGAAGACCCCGATATCGATCGGTAGTCTCATGTTAATGAAAAAATATACTCATGGACAAGATAAGGAAGACCCCCTATATCGACCGGTAGTCTCATGTTAATGAAAAAATATACTCATGGACATGATAAAAGACCCCCTATATCGCCCGGTAGTCTCATGTTAATGAAAAAATATACTCATGGACATGATAGAAGACCCCCTATGTCGACCGGTAGTCTCATGTTAATGAAAAAATATACTCATGGACATGATAGAAGACCCCCTATATCGACCGGTAGTCTCATGTCTATGAAATAAATATTACGGATATGATAGGAAGACCCCCTATGTCGACCGGTAGCCTCATGTTAATGAAAATAATATCACGGACATGATAGGAAGACCCCCTATCGACCGGTAGTCTCATGTTAATGAAAAAATATACTCATGGACATGATAGAAGACCCCCTATCGACCGGTAGTCTCATGTCTATGAAATAAATATTACGGATATGATAGGAAGACCCCCTATGTCGACCGGTAGCCTCATGTTAATGAAAACAATATCACGGACATGATAGAAAGGCCCCCTATATCGACCGGTAGTCTCATGTTAATGAAAAAATATACTCATGGACAAGATAAGGAAGACCCCCTATATCGACCGGTAGTCTCATGTTAATGAAAAAATATACTCATGGACATGATAAAAGACCCCCTATATCGCCCGGTGGTCTCATGTTAATGTAAAAAAATTCTCACGGATAGAAAGACCCCTATATCGACCGGTATTCTCATGTTAATGTAAAAAAAATACTCACGGGCATGATAGAGAGCCCACTATATCGACCGATAGTCACGTCTCATGTTGATGAAAATAATGATATGACGGACATGATAGGAAGACCCCGATATCGATCGGTAGTCTCATGTTAATGAAAAAATATACTCATGGACAAGATAAGGAAGACCCCCTATATCGACCGGTAGTCTCATGTTAATGAAAAAATATACTCATGGACATGATAAAGACCCCTATATCGCCCGGTAGTCTCATGTTAATGAAAAATATACTCATGGACATGATAGAAGACCCCTATGTCGACCGGTAGTCTCATGTTAATGAAAAAATATACTCATGGACATGATAGAAGACCCCCTATGTCGACCGGTAGTCTCATGTTAATGAAAAAATATACTCACGGACATGATAGAAGACCCCTATATCACCTGGTAGTCTCATGTTAAAAAAAAAAAAAAAACTCACGGACGTGATAGAAAGACCCCCTATATCGCCCGGTAGTCTCATGTCAATGAAATAAATATCACGGACATGATAGGAAGACCCACTATGTCGACCGGTAGTCTCATGTTAATGAAAACTATATCACGAACATGATAGAAAGCCCTCGACCGGTAGTTTCATGTTAATGAAAAAAAATATCACGGATATGATAGGAAGACCCCCTATATTGCTCGGTAGTCTCATGTCAATGAAATAAATATCACGGACATGATAGGAAGAGCTGGAAGACCCCTATATCGCCCGGTAGTCTCACGTTAATTAAAATAAAATACTCACGGGCATGATAGAGAGCCCCTATATCGACCGGTAGTCTCATGTCAATGAAAAAATATACTCACGGACATGATAGAAGACCCCCTATATCGAACGGTAGTCTCATGTAATGAAAATAAGAGGTCCAAATCTCCCCGGTAGTCTGATCATAGTTTGTAGAAGAAGACAATATCTTTGCTAGGCAGGGTAAAAAGACATTATGAAGCCTCCCCCACCCACCCTATAATTATTTAAAGATATATCACGGACATGTTAGAAAGACCCCAGTATCCCGGTAGTCTCATGTTAATAAAAAATACTCACGGACATGATAGAAAGACCAGTACATCGCCCGGTAGTCTCATGAATAAATATAATCAAGGATATGATAGGTTACCCCCCATATCGCCCGGTAGTCTCATGTTAATGAAACTGAATAAGAGGACCAGACTCCGGTAGTCTCATGTCGTATGTAAGTAAATCACTCTATGAACACAGATATATCACAGACATGACAGAAAGACCCCTATATCGCCCGGTAGTCTCATGTTAATGAAAATAAGAGGACCAGACTCCGGTAGTCTCATGTCGTGTGTAAGTAAATCACTCTATGAACACAGATATATCACGGACATGACAGAAAGACCGCCCCCCATATCGCCCGGTAGTCTCATGTTAATGAAAATAAATATCACGGACATGATAGAAAGACCCCCTATATCAACCGGTAGTTTCATGTTAATGACACGGACATGATAGAAAAACCACCTATATCGACCGGTAGTTTCAAGTTAATGACAAAAATGTCACGGACATGATAGAAGACCCCTATATCGCCCGGTAGTCTCACTCGTGTTATTGATAATAATCATAGGCGTAGATCGGGGGTGGGGGTCATATAAATGAATAAATAGGCCCAAAATAAATAAATAAATAAATAAATAAATAAATAAATAAATAAATAAATAAATAAATAAATAAATAAATAAATAAAAATAAATAAATAAATAAATAAATAAATAAATAAATAAATAAATAAATAAATAAATAAATAAATAAATAAATAAATAAATAAATAAATAAATAAAAAGATATATAAATAAATAAATAGGCAATAAATAAATAAATAAATAAATAAATAAATAAATAAATAAATAAATAAATAAATAAATAATTAAATTAATTAATTAATTAATTAATTAATAAATTAAATAAATAATTAATTAATTAATTAATTAATTAATTAATTAATAAGAAGATAAGTAACTAAATAAATAGGCCGTAAATAAATAAATAAATAAATAAATAAATAAATAAATAAATAAATAAATAAATAAATAAATAAATAAATAAATAAATAAATAAATAAATAATAAATAAATAAATAAAATCATGAGGAGTGCTATTTTGTGAATGAGGAGTGTGATTATATGCTGAAATGTGATGTAAGCTTAGAAATTAAGGAGTGTGATAAATCGCACTCCTTATGATCATTTAAGGAGGAGTGTAATTACACTCGCACTCTCCAAAACTCAAAGTCTTTCAATAATGTCCGTGATATTTTTTTCATTAACATGAGACTACCGGGCGATATCGGGGTCTTTCTATCATGTCCGTGATTTTTGTTTTTCATTGGCTTGAGACTACCGGGCGATATAGAGTGGTCTTTCTATCATGCCCGTGATATATTTGTGTGCATAGATGGACTCACTTGGACCTCTTATTTTCATTAACAAGAGACTACCGGGTGATATAGGGGGTCTTTCCATCATGTCCGTGATATTTTTTCATTAACATGAGACTACCGAGCAATATCGGGGGTCTTTCTTTCATCATGATGTCTGTGATATTTTTTTCATTGACATGAGACTACCGGACGATATAGGGGCCTTTCTATCATGTCCGTGATATTTTTTAACATTAACCATGTTAACATGAGACTACCGGGCCATTTTCTATCATGTCCGTGATATTGTTTTCATTAACATGAGACTACCGGGCGATATAGAGGGTCTTTCTATCATGTCCGTGATATTTTTTTCATTAACCATGTTAACATGAGGCTACCGGGCCATATATAGGAGGTCTTTCTATCATGTCCGTGATATTTTTTCATTAACATGAGACTACCGGGCCATATAGGGGGTCTTTCTATCATGTCCGTGATATATTTTTTCATTGACATGAGACTACCGGGCGATTATAGGGGTCTTTCTATCACGTCCGTGATATTTTTTTCATTAACCATTTTAACATGAGGGTACCGGGCCATATAGGGGGTCCGTGATATTTTGTCCATTAACATGAGACTACCGGGCGATTATAGGGGGTCTTTCTATCACGTCCGTGATATTTTTTCATTAACCATTTTAACATGAGGGTACCGGGCCATATAGGGGGTCTTTCTATCATGTCCGTGATATATTTTTTCATTGACATGAGACTACCGGGCGATATAGAGGGTCTTTCTATCACGTCCGTGATATATTTTTTCATTGACATGAGACTACCGGGCGATATCAGGGGTCTTTCTATCATGTCCGTGATATTGTTTTCATTGACATTAGACTACCGGGCGATTATAGGGGGTCTTTCTATCATGTCCGTGATATTTTATTCATTAACCATTTTAACATGAGGGTACCGGGCCATATAGGGGGTCTTTCTATCATGTCCGTGATATTTTTTTCATTAACATGAGACTACCGGGTTATATAGGGGGTCTTTCTATCATGTCCGTATAATATTTTTTTTATTAACATGAGACTACCGGGCGACATAGGGGGTCTTTCCATCATGTCCGTTAAGTTTTTTTTCATTAACATGAGACTACCGGGCGATATAGGGGATCAATTAATGTCCGTGATACATTTTTTCCATTTAACATGAGACTACCAGGCGATACAAGGGGTCTCTGTGAATCAGCACCTTTTAGCACCTTTTAGCGACAAAATAAGTTTATGGTACAATTATGGTTTGCGCGCGAAAAAAATTGGTATATTGAAGCTAAACTGATGAAATATGGTACAAAAGTTGAACAAATGCGCGCGAGGCGCGCAAAGAGGTTTTTCAGGTTAAAATAGCCAAATATGAGGTTAATTTGTTCAGAAACCCACTTAGGGACTATTGCCGTCAACATGGGGGGGTGACTGTATGGACCATCCCCACAAGCGAAATATTGGGGATTCCCCCATCTACGCCTATGATTATTATCAATAACACGAGTGAGACTATAGTGGGGACATAGGGGTTCATCATTTCCGTGATAAATCTTGATAGATCTTGAGTCTTGATATTATAATCTTTTAAAAAACGACGCGAGACTACCTGAGAGTTTTTGCCCTTTTCATTATCAATAACATAGGCCTACTACCTGAGCGTCTAAACATGTCACACTTATGACATGGGTTGTTCAGTTCCCCCGAATGGAGTCTGATTTAGGTGTGTAAGGTGCGGTTTTAGCGTTTTCCCCCGAATGACCAACAAAAGTGGGGGGGGGGGGCACGTGCCGCCCCTGCCCCCCTCGCACGCCACTGTGACGTGAACAACAGTAGGCCTACTTTATATAGGCCCTACTTTAATACCAAGTATCATTTTAAATATATTCCAGCTCCCTTGCTTGAGCACTTTACCGTGGATGATTTACCTTACTTGTATTTATTTATATTTTGAATTATATATTTAGTTAATATTTATTTATTAATATTTAGGCTGTATAATTTATTTATTTTATGGATCTCGATACAATTTAAGAAAACAAACTTTCTTTATTTCTTCCTTCTTTTCTTTTCTCCTTCTTTCTTTCTTTCTTTTTTCTTTATTAAAATTTATATATTTATTTATTTTAAGATTTATTTATTGAAATAATAAGAATTAGCATGCTTATCAAATTAATAAACAAGACGACTTTGGCAAGTCTAATTTCCCACTGCCAAAGTTTAAAGATGCGCGCCGCATAGCATTGTTATGGTATTATAACACTAAACTCCTTTACGTTTCAAACGAGAGGTATTTTTCAAGGTAAATATACCTGCATTTCAGTGTGAATGATTATTTAGTGGTGTGTGCCTGTATACTGGTGGCCCTATTTGACTAAGTTGCCAGTTTATTACTAGGTCATATAAACCCGATCTTGGTAAAATTCTCATTATTATTCATAAGATGACGCACGACATGAGACTACCGGTATATAGCCAAAGCCCAAGGAGCACACCACTCATTCATTCCTTCCGCATTTGGTGTAACCCTTGGTAGTTCCGGTAAAAAAAAGGTCGGTAGTGTAAACAAGTTGGGTGTCCATTGGGAGCAATTAGCCATGATTATTTATTATCATTGAACTAAAAGATATGCAATTGATTAATCTTCAGAATATCTGGTTAAAAATCTGGTTAAAAGTTTGGCTCCCGAAACTAATCCGCGTGCAGCAGAATGGCCCACATTTTGGATATGTTATAGAGTAAAGTCAGAGGAGTAAAGTATAAGGTAAAAATATAGATAGGAAGGAAAATCAACGGAAGTACAAAAGAAATCAAAATGAAGGGACCATCTTGGATTAAAATTCGTTAAATCACGTTAAATTATGGTTTCTGGTCTAGATGCGCTCTGCAGGGACTGACGAGGGTTCAGAGGTCAAGTCCGCCCCTTAGTTGTCAGCAGAATGGCCCACATTTTGGATATGTTATAGAGTAAACTCTAAAGAAAAAATATAGATGGGAGGGAAAATCAACGGAAGTACAAAAGAAATCAAAATGAAGGGACCATCTTGGATTAAAATTCGTTGAATTATGGTTTCTGGTCTATACGTGCTCTGTATGGAGGCATAAGGGTTCAGAGGTCAAACGCACCCCTTAGTTGTCAGCAGAATGGCCCAAATTTTGGATATGTTATAGAGTAAAGTATAAGGTAAAAATATAGATAGGAAGGAAAATCAACGGAAGTACAAAAGAAATCAAAATGAAGGGACCATCTTGGATTAAAATTCGTTAAATCACGTTAAATTATGGTTTCTGGTCTAGATGCGCTCTGCAGGGACTGACGAGGGTTCAGAGGTCAAGTCCGCCCCTTAGTTGTCAGCAGAATGGCCCACATTTTGGATATGTTATAGAGTAAACTCTAAAGAAAAAATATAGATGGGAGGGAAAATCAACGGAAGTACAAAAGAAATCAAAATGAAGGGACCATCTTGGATTAAAATTCGTTGAATTATGGTTTCTGGTCTATACGTGCTCTGTATGGAGGCATAAGGGTTCAGAGGTCAAACGCACCCCTTAGTTGTCAGCAGAATGGCCCAAATTTTGGATATGTTATAGAGTAAAGTATAAGGTAAAAATATAGATAGGAAGGAAAATCAACGGAAGTACAAAAGAAATCAAAATGAAGGGACCATCTTGGATTAAAATTCGTTAAATCACGTTAAATTATGGTTTCTGGTCTAGATGCGCTCTGCAGGGACTGACGAGGGTTCAGAGGTCAAGTCCGCCCCTTAGTTGTCAGCAGAATGGCCCACATTTTGGATATGTTATAGAGTAAACTCTAAAGAAAAAATATAGATGGGAGGGAAAATCAACGGAAGTACAAAAGAAATCAAAATGAAGGGACCATCTTGGATTAAAATTCGTTGAATTATGGTTTCTGGTCTATACGTGCTCTGTATGGAGGCATAAGGGA